>NC_042496.1:2640398-2647061 GCF_005508785.2 Acyrthosiphon pisum | reverse complement strand
AAATTAATTTTATTTAAACATCAATAATTTGTAATAATATTAAAATGTATAAAATAATTTATCATCTTTAAGTCTGTTAAAATTCACCCACCTATTGTTTTTTTATTACAATATACCTAAACTGAAAAGTAATCATATCCACTTATATGTCTGAGTTAATTATTCAAAGCCTAATATTTTCCTATGAATGTAAAGTGTGTATCTTGTGTTAAAATTCATTCATAAACCCTTGTGTTCAGTCAAAATTCCAACATTATTTTATATTATCTAAAATCAATATTCAGTAAAATATTAAATAATAACTGAAAAGCCATATAAGAACCATCATTTTGTATATTGTGTTTTAAATATGTGGTGCACTATAAAAAAAAAATGTATAGACATTTTTTCTTCCATGAAAAAACCTCACATTTTCGTTCTCTCTCACACACATGTTGGCTTCAGTGTATTACACGTAAAACCCCTATCATTCCTGGTCTATTCTATTATATGTCTATGATTACAGATTGCGAAATTGTATTTATTTAAAATTTAAAACCGTGTTGACAATGAAAATATTACTTATTTAATTTTTAAAAAATATGTACCTGTTTTTTATCATATGAATGATTTGTGCCTTAAATAGTGGGTGCGATTACGAGTACGTAGGTAAATTAAAGTATAATTGTTTCTTCCATCAGAGTTCAGGTTTCTTAATCTTTATTGAGTTGGCCCACCCTGCCACAAATGTCTGCGCACGCCTATGGACTATAGGTACCGAAAGTAAATCAACAGAAATTACTTCATCCGAAAATAATTTCGAAATAAGTAATGCATAATAATACTAATACAGCTGATTACAGATAATAAAAAAATGTTGTTTTTTCAATAGAAAATATGGTAAGTTAATAATATGACCGAGTCATTTTTGCTACACATAACTTTGTCACCTCCGTCTGCATAATTATAGATATTAAATGTAATTAATAATGTGTAATTGTAAGTCGAAGGTATACCCAACGCCCACGATTTTTAGATACTATCTTAGTATCTTAAGAGTCAAGAGGACTCTACCCATGCGTTTAATGTCTCCTTCTTACAAGCGTACGACATAACTAATTGTCGTTCACTAGTTTCAATAGTGTACTGTTAATTTTGATATTAGAATTCAGAGTAATAGAGTAAATTTACATATTATCAAACTTTTTGGTAAGAACATTATCTGTGCTCTGCGATTTTTTCGATATTTTAATGTTCAAGTAAGAAATGTGTATGTTAAATATCACAAAATAAAGATGATCATATCGATGGCATAGTGTACACATGTTATGACATTTTTGTAATTGTTCAGGAGACCGATAATTGTGATTTTATTTCACGCAGATTACATGCACTACAACAAACGCGCCGACTTCTAGCAGTTGAAATATTTATTATAAACTTACACTATGCCATCGATATTATCTTACTCGGAAATTAAAATTTTGACTGAAAGCCGACGCTTAAGCACAGATAATGTTCTTACCTAAAAGTTTGATGATATGCCAATAATAAATTCACTCTAATATCAAAATTAACAGCACGTGTATGTCATCGTACGTGTGTAAGACGGAGACAACAAATGAATGGGTATAAGTACAGTAGCGTCCCCTTAAATCGCGGGCAATGGAAAGACTGAATAAGTTAGGTCCATGTTTAGTGCAAATTAATTGAATCGATGGAAAGTTACAAAACTTCTTACACTAACTTTTACAGTTCTACATAATACTGTTTTGTGATTTTCTGCAGAAGTCTGTGGCTTTTTTATAGCTGCTGCATCCGCCTGCTATATAGACTGCTAGAGTGCTGGTTAGTTAACATAGATTCTAATCGTACTTTTTAATTTTTGGCAAACAATCAAAATCATAAAAACCTTATCAATCGATATTGATTATTATTTATTGCCTTTTGGGTTCACTTCTTGACTTCTGGTTAGTAATTATTGAACTTTTTAGATTATGTAAATGCGCAATCAATCTCAAATCATACATTTCAAAATGCGTGTTGAAAATATTTGCAAAATATAAGCACGAGTTTTTCAGATTCGTGCTTTTGTATCGAATATGAAACGTTTTTAAAAATGGAATTTGTGAGTAAAGGGTAGACTTGCAATTTTTTTAAATACTCACAAATTATGACAAAAAATTACTCTGACGATTGCACCTACCAATTTCTAAATTTTAGGACAACTTGTGTTAAGCTAAGTTAAGTTAGGGCGTCAGACTAGCCATACATATTGTCTGTTGACTTTAACTCGAAAACTCTAGCTACCAAATTCCTAGTTTAGCCTAGTTAATCTAGTTTACTAACAAAATATTGATTACGATTTTAAGTCGATATACGCCAATATAGGTTGGCCGACTTTTTGTACGTATGTAATTATAATCGTTGTTAACATAAATGTAAGTATATAACACTTAATATTTTTCTTTTTTGGAGGGGTGAAGGATTTGAGTGATGCCTCGTTTATTCGCTCCCATAGTCTCACGCCCCTCCCTTCTTTGTATCCACGATTTGATCTCTTCTGTGGTCTGGTCTGGGTGTCGGTTGGAGTGAAAAAGTCCAAATAGAAAACGCGTTTTAATTTTTTTACTATATAATTCATACAACGGTACCTACAACTGTTGTATTATAATTTATAATAAATCGGAACTCAAGACAACCTGTTTGAATCAAATTTAATTACAAAATTATCAACATTCTTTACCTTTACCTACTTGCTACATAATTACACTCGTTAGTTGTTGTTACAGACGTTTCTCAAAATGCTCAAAACTTGTCCCTATATAGTATTGTGTACATGGGTTGGCCACCCCTGGTCTAACCTAACTGATCGATGTTCAATAAAAACATTATTTAATATTTATCACTCACTAGTCACTGCTCAGAGCCTCAAATTTCAGTAATCAGTATTATAGACTATCTATTAGGTATCTCCGATTTAGTATTTGAAGTTTCCAAATAATAGTAGTGAGTAATAATATATAATATATAATTTTATATGCATAAATTCGTATTTGGTCACAAAAACAAATCACTACGACTGACGGTATAGAAAAGAACAGAATGCAACAGTTGATCAATTCGTCGTTATTATAATATTGAATTTATCTATTTAAAGGCATTTGAGTACTATTATATTGGACATTCAACATGGGTACGACAGGTATGAGTATTATATTTTTACAATAAATAATAATAATAATTTGCAAACAACATAATATAACTATATTGTATTAGGTACCAAACTATATTCCCGTCGAGTGTTATAATACCTACTTAAATATCTGTGTTGCAAAGTCAAATCATTATTAAAAATAATATTATGTAATATCGTTTCCGGCAGTATATATTATAATATTTATTTTGTACATGACTATAGTTATCGCTTACAAATTGATTGGTCAAGACGTCAAGTGGCCGCTATTCAGTATTCTCTATCTAATGTAATATTGTTTACGCGTCGCGTCCGCCGTCAGTCATACACTCGCTAGTCGCGTTTCGAAAATTAAACCTCTCGTATCTTATTTATTTATCGGATAAATAATAATAAATTGTTATTGAAATGATTCGGTACGTTTTTCGATTGTCGACCGAAGCTTAAAAATTAAAACGAACTACGACTCAAGAGTAACTACTTTAGTGCCCACTCGGTTACTTTAATACGTGTGCCGTGTTATAGGTACACAAAACGTCCTACAATCACAGTCCACAGGCGTATAATATGAAATAAGTACCTGCGTAAACACGTACCTATAACAATAATAATAATATAATACTATCACCGTTCGAAATGTATAGTTATAAAATGTAGATTTCGTTGAAACTGATAAACCATTAATTACGTGTAGGTACGAAATGTATTAGGAAATGTAAACAAATTAAACACTACTCGCGTAGTTCAAACCATGGCTAAATAAGCTAGCCATGGTTCAAACTAGTTCGCTTTGGCATTCCTGTATATTTTATCGCGAAAACTTATCGCGGCAACGTACGTTTTGATGTTAATAACGAATCATATAAAAAATCCAACGAAAATATATCAAGTAGAAAAACCATAAAAAAAAAATGTCTAGGAAACGATTAAAAAGTAAGTATATCAGCGTACTTGACACTTGTCACATAACGATAATGATAATAATTAATAAATAAAAATAATTTTGTTGAATAATAGGTAGTTATATATTTTATTCCCCGAGTTCCTTATGGCTGGATCTGATATAATTTTTCTACATTTTTATACCTATTATTATTAAGGTTGTGTTACTAATATAATATATTACAAGATATTATTAAGATATTAATGTTATCTACAGAGTGATTATTTTAAACGTTAATCGGTGAATATTCTAAACTACGGACGTATAATATACTAAACGTGCTCTAAACATGTAAACAATTTTAAAAATATAATACTATAATATTATGGAATATTTTCAATCAAAAACATTGAATTGTTTCTCGAAGGCTCGAATCTTTGTTTGTTGCTTGAACACATAATTATCACTTAATTGTCTTTAATCTTTATTAATGATACAGTTTCTTCTTTGATCTATAGTATAGTAATCTTTATATGATTATTATTTGTTACCTCTCGGCTTTCGGCTTTCAAAAATAAAAAGTTATCATTTCATTAGGACATGGCTACTACATAGGTATCTACGAAGCGGGGTCAAACATTGTTAGACTTGTGAAAAATGACGTATGTAATTAACAAAAATACAAAATAGCTATCGAGTATTACAAAATCAAAAAAAATTTGATTAAAACGTCAATAAATGTTTGCCGATTGCCGTCGAATGGATCGTCCTGTATACACAGATAATATCTTATATTCTTATCATAATATAATTTTGGCCTAGCGCCGTTCGGCTTTCGATCTTTATTGGCAAATGTCTCCTTGGCAACGGACTTAATATGTTGCCTGTTGCTAAATTCCATTGGCATTTGCTCTAAATATTTCTGTCGGGCGTCCGTTTTTCTCGGTTTTAGGAACCATCTATACTCCTTTTCAAAAGAGAATATACCGCTTTAGGTATGCCGTCTTAAAAATCAATTGGTCTTTACTTTTTAAAATATTTTGTGCTGATTACTATCTGTATTTTAAAACATGAAAATGTGTACACACCGAATATTGTCATATTGATTAATGTTTTATATTTAAATAAATAAAAAAGGTGTTACTATTATTTCAGCTACACCAGAGTTGGAGAACAATAGAATTGAGGAAGCGGTAACATTAAATAATATGACGGAACAAAATCGTAACACGCAGTCCCAAAATTTCAGCCATGTTGGTGCATACTCGTCATTGTATACAATATGTCAGGTAGGTACTTTTTTAAAACAGTTATAATTAAACTTTTTGTTTTTACTATGTTTTTTTTTTGTTTTAGATAGTTGGATTACTACTTATATTTTCTGTATTTTATTGGATTATCAATTTCCGAGGAGGATTTGGATTTACTGAACCCAAAATCATATTCAACTGGCATCCTCTGTTTATGACAATTGGTTTTATTTATTTATTTGCAAATTGTAAGTTTTAATTAACTTAAAATTAGAAAAACTTATTTGCCCGGTTAAGTATATGTTAATGATAACTGGCGGCTGGTATAATATATAACCAACAGTCAGTTCTTACCAACCCCGGTGGAGTGATTAGTCTCCATTCAATGAATGTTAACAATCAGATTTTATTCTATCGGTAATCTGACAGTCTGTTAAATATTAGACTAACTGTCGGATTGAGTTAGCCCAGTAGTAGGTACTGTCAAACAAGGTTACTTGTTTCTAAGGGCTGTGTCAAAAATTATAAATCACAAAATAAAAATTATAACAGTGATATAGTTAAAATATTAGTTAAACAATACTGTTATTTCTGTAAAACTTTGGTTAGTTTTACAAACTTAATGTTGTAATAGTTTATAACAGTCTATAATTAACTTTATTCTTAATATTATGATGTTTCACTCTCATTTGTTGTCTATGTCTTACTAATGCATAATATGGACAATTTTACGTTAAGAATTAATTTTACTCTGTTATTTTTAATATTAGTAGAATCCGTAGAATGAGTATATTATCAAACTTAAAAGTAAGAAATAAAAATATTATCTAAGGCATCTTGAACATTTTTTGTTTATATATTAATTTTAAAGCAAATAGTGAGAATTTTTAAATTGGTTATTTTTTTGTACCTTTTAATATTCTCAGATCCTGCATAAAAATTAAAATATAAACAAATCTGGGGTACCCTAGATAATATTCTTACCTATAAGTTTGATAATTGGGCAATTCACTCCAATATAATAAATAACAGAGTAAAACAAATTCTTCTAAACTTAATATATGTCACGTAATGTGTAAGATAGTGACAACACAAGTGGGCGAAACATCCTCTTAAGAAGACATTACACCCACCCATATATTGTCTCTGTACAAATACTTAAAAATACATGTGTATCCAGGGGTGGATAGGTAATATTTATGTTACAGGGAAATATTTAAAGGGGCCCCCAACTGAAAAAAAATTTGGGTCGCTTCGCTCGCATTAGATATTCAATCTAACATCTTTACCCATAAATAAAATGTTTAGTGCGAAAACGTCTTTTTAGTTAAAAAAATTACAACTTTATTGGGAAA
>NC_042496.1:2636560-2640321 GCF_005508785.2 Acyrthosiphon pisum | reverse complement strand
GGAGGGGGGATTAGGGAAACATATGAGGATATTCCGATCTTCGATTAACGATAAAAATTTAAAATACTACGTTAAAGATCCATAAGCCAATTCTTGACTTATCGTTTTATTATTATATTGTTAAAAATAACAGTAAGTAATAATAATTTATATAAAAAAAATGAATAGTTTTAAATTTAAACTATTCCTATTTGGTGAATATTTTATTTTGCAAAAAACCAATGTGTAGACCCGAGTGGGCCCCTCAACATAAACATAGACGGGGGCCCACAGGGAAAATCCCTTTTTCCCTATGGGCCTATCCACCCCTGTGTGTATCTCTTACAAACATATAACATAGCAAAAATTGTTCGGAAGCATCAATTTATTTTATGTCTTTAATATTAGAGTGAATTGACATTTATAAAACTTTAAGGTAAGAACATAATCTGTGTTTGTACATTGGTTTTTTTTTGTGCCTTTTGTATACCCTAGATTGAAGTTTAAAAAATCCTTATAACTCGTTTAAAAATTAAAATATTGTACAAAAAAATAGTGTCCAAATGCAGATGATACTCTTACCTTTTAGTTTTTCAATTGGTTAATCTACTCTAATAATATTAAGGGTATTTTATAATTGGATTCTCATGAATTTAGACCAATTATCAGGCAAAAAATAAACATACTTCTAATACACGAATTAGAAAAATAATTTGAGTTTTTCCCACAAAACATAGAAAAAGTTAGCCCTCTTTTTTATGTTTTGTAGGAAAAACTTTTTAATTTTTTTGTTTTGTTAACACTTTAAAGTACCAATAAGGTATTATTATTATTTATCATCAGTTTTTTCCCAAATACACCCATATAATATGATGCAAGACAAATAATATAATTTATTAAACATTGTTCTTCAAATATGTACTGTAATAAAAATTAAATTATAAATAATTTTTTTTTAGATACTTATTATACATAATGGTTCTTTTACCAAATTTCACAAATTAATTTGTTCATCCAAACTTTAAATACATATAAAATCAACTAATTATTAAAAATTCAATTTTTATTAATGAGAAATCTTTGGAAACAATTCTACCGTTAAAAGTTAACAATGTACGTTGTGGTTATCATTCATAAAAGTAAAAACTAACAATAAAAATGTTGTTTTGTAATGCTTCACATTATGTTTTCATCATAGACTAGGTACATGTATTGTCTACATCAGGGGTGACCAAACTTTTTTCAGCAGAGACCTACTAAAAATATAGTTAATCTCTGAGGATCATCTTCCATAAAACATTTTTTTTTATTATTATTAATTTTCGTGCGTGTGACCTAAAAATAAATTCTAACATGATCGAGTTTGAAATTGTGCGTGATCGACCAGTCGATTGCGATTGACTGTTTGGCCATCCCTGGTCTACATCATATGAATCTATCAATAAATATTAATTGATCTTTTATTTTTTGGTTTAACACCTATAAATTCTGAAATAAAAATTAAACATATTTTTGTCAGTTGTCTGTATGTATGTAAATAATTTAAAAAAAATAATTTATTGACTTAATTTTTTTTTTAGCTATTCTTCATTATAGAACATTCCGCAGTTTAAAAAAACGAGATTTGAAAAATCATCATGCAATTATTCATGGTTTTATAATTGTTCTTGTATTACTTGCTGGTTGGGCTTCTTTTGCTTCTCATATGTATAGTAATCCTCCTATTCCAGATTTGTATAGTTTACACAGTTGGTTGGGTGTTGTTACAATTTCAATGTTTCTCTCTCAGGTTAGTTAAGTTTTAATCATTTTATATATTATAAATTTGCTTAATATTCAAATTTTTAAATATGTTAATTTATCATTCGTTTATGTTATATTAATATTTTAGTTTGTAAGTGGATTTGTGTCCTTCTTGTTTCCTGGAATAGCTGCCCAATATAAAGAAGCTGTAATGCCTTATCACATTTTCTTTGGAATTTTCAATTTTGTATTGGCAATTGCTACTTCAGTCCTTGGATTCAGTGAAAAATTATTTTTCGTTTTGTATGTATTCAAATGATAAATATGTAAATGACTTATTATTAATTATTAATCTTTTGTTTAATAGGGAAGACAAATATAAAACTTATCCAAAAGAAGGATTGTTTGGCAATTTTATCGGCTTACTATGTATTTTTTATGGTGGATTAGTAGTGTTCATGGTAACAAAACCAGAATTTAAGAGACAACCTAAACCTGAAGACGGTGTGCTGCTAACTGGAGCTTTAGAATAACTGATATATTTGGAATATCTATATTTATTTAGTAACTTGTAAAAACATAATTTATTTGCAAAATTAACGGGAATATTTTATTTTTCCATGACCTATGCTCTATTATTAAGTAAATCTAATTTTGATATTTTTTAATTATATTTTGTAAATTTTGTGTTAAAAAATTTTTTTTCAAACATTTGTTCAACACATAATTTTACTGAGGCATTTTTTATTTTTATTTTTTATTATACAAATAATAATTTTTTAATATTCTAAGTTTTCTCAGGGCCGGCTTAAGCAAAAATAGGGCACTAACCAAAATCAAATTTTGCCTCCTCTAAAATAATAATATTATCAATGTTTTTAAAATGCGCTTTTTACTAAAGTGCCGCCCTAGGCCAGGTCTAAGTTTTCTTACAACAACTATTTACACAATTATTTTTTTTTTTCATTAAAATATACTTGAAGAATTTACTGAAAGTTATTTTTGTTATTTACAAATCAGTGTGGAACTATGAAATTCCATTGAATAATTTAAACTATTAATAATATCACTGTCTATTGTTTTTTAATTTATCACTGTAATTTTTCTTTCTTACTCAACAAACTTGTTGATTATCCATTTTATTATTTTAAATTCTGAGCGGAGCGAGGAAACTATTAGTTTTACAATGGTGTTTATTTTTTTTTTTTATATATATATCCTGTATACAAAATTTCTACCAGAAGGAGTGCTTCGATTTCAACATATAGTACCTTATCTTTTAGCAAATTGGATTAAGATGGTACTTTAAAGAGGTCATTTTTTGATTTTCTCACAGAAAAAACCACCAAAAAATTACAAAATAAAACGCTAAAAATAGGATTTTAATTTATAATGCTTTGTTTATCACCATAAAAACAAATAAAAAATTATAATATAATATTAATTCAACTTATATGATAAAATAAATAATAACAATATAAAATATCCAGACTGACAAACCATCTCCGCTCAGAATCATTTTTCTTATGCAATGATATTATATCATTGAATTCAAGTCTAATACAATCCATTATACAATTACCCACTTGTAATCTACTGTACAGCAGAGTGACATCCACTTACCTGCTTTTTTTTTTTAAATTGGTAATACCCAATACAAAAAGTATGCATCAATTATAATAATCAAACAATTGCAAATAAAAATAATACAATTAAAACTATTGTATAACAGTTTTATTTAGAATTATATTTTAAAAGACTGATACCTATTGGAAAGATACAACATATTAAAAAGTGGTTGGTTATAATTTATGAGAATAGTTTAGGGAGCACTCTGGTGTATTGGTGTAATAAATGGGGGGGTGGTAAAATTATCATGATTCGAAGCAACTCTACGATTAATTTTACATATGGATTTGAGTTCATCAACAACCGCCCGACCTGGCTGTTTTATAAAATAAAAATTACTAGTTAATTTATCAGTCATGGAACTTAATCCCAATTTATTGTAATTTTAAAGAGATTTTAATATAAAAAGA
>NC_042496.1:2626551-2636425 GCF_005508785.2 Acyrthosiphon pisum | reverse complement strand
ATCTTGTAATTTAGTTATAATTAAGTAATTGGGTTACGTATACATGCTTATTATTTTAATATTAATATTTTACAATCCCCAATTATTTTCTTGGAAACAATTTCTATTAAAATCTATTTATATTTTTGATTCTTAATGTGATTTACTCTTAGTTCGAATATATAATGTGTGGTTTAATATTACAATATATTAATATTAATATTTAGAAGCTTTTTAGGATTTTTTTTTAGAGGCTATTTAGAAGTATACAGGTCCAACATTTCTAGCAAACAACCCGCCAACTGTGTGGGCGTTATTTATTATAACAATTTTAGCACAATTAACAAAATAGGAATCATTTCCATATATTGTACAGCTTAATACTTAGGTACCTGTCAATTGACGACTGTATTTACCTGTTACATTCAGTGACAATAGTGGTATAATTTGAGTGGGAGGTAGGTGGGCATTTGCCCCTGTCTGATTGAATAAGAGTCAAATGGCTGATGAAATAACATAGCTATATTTTTTTTTCTAATTTTGCGGAAATATAATTATGTAAGCACTATAAGCACTAGAAAACTGTTATGTAATTATTAATATTTATAGTTTTTAGTTCAAATATATAGACGCTGATACTATAAAAATTCTAAAAACAAAACGGTCACTCTTAAATTTATCCTTGATCTCAACAGATCTATAACAGAAGGTAAAAATTTTCGATTTTTCAATTACGTGTGACAGGCGTATTTTATATTGTAATTTAATTTGTTAGACCCCTCTAGAAAAATATAAAATGATACAACTGAGGTAAGTATTTACCATAATTATTTCGCTACTCCACGTCTCTTTTTCTATGAAATTAAGCTGTTTATAGACACGTATAAAATTATGTAAGATGGGAATTATATCGAGATAAAAATGTAAGTGCAAGAAATCAGCTTGCGAGCGAAGCGATCTGTTTTTTTGTTGTTCAATTACCTCATTTGCCTATAATAAGGCTCTACTACATAGAATGGGTATGCTATGCCACCATTTTGCGACTCATTTATTTTTAATGATAAAATAAAGGGGGAGAAATCCAAATTCACATAACATTATTAGTCGCAAAATGGCGGTGTAGCATACCTGTATATATAGTGCCCTATCTATAAGGGCTGGTCGAAACCTTTGCCGCATATTATTAAAAACTGAAATGACGCCACTGCGATACAATTATACTATTCATAATATATTTAATAAAATATATAAAAGTATACAAAAAATATTATATATCTTTAAAATATATTCAAATAGAGGTACCAAGATATTTTCAAAATTACCTATTACTATATTGAAGAACTTGTTCAAACTTGTTCAGTGTATTGAACAAAAATATTTGTTTTGTTACCTATACATTTTGCGAGCGTAGCGATCGTATTTGTAATATAGTTATATATTTATAGTTACCTAATATTTTAACCAAATGAACATTGGGCTGATATCAATTTAGCCCCACCCTAAGAAAAACTTAAATGAAGCCCCTGCGCACTACCCTCACCTGCTACAATTACAAAATGTCCCGACCAGTCATAAATTATAATATTATTGGAAAATTAAAATAAATGAATGTACTTATATTCTTATGAGATACACTGCAGTGACGTAGCCAAGAGGGTATTTGGATGTTTACCCTCATCCCCATTCCATATTTCTACCCTAATAAATATATTATTTATACACAAAATTACAAAAACATTAAAAAAACTTTAGTTTAATTTATACTTAAGCCCCTATACTTCTTTCGTAGTCCTATGCCATTGTAGATACTCGTAAGTCATCACTAAAACAGTTAGGTACCAGCAGCAGGCTATAATTCCCACAAAATAAATATTATGATAAACTTGAGGTTAATTTACAAAACATTCCTTCTGCCCATTTAAAAATCAAAATTAAGTATTATAATATTACATTTTAAAATCATAAATTTAGACAATTTATTTTTGTGTCTAAATTGTTTTCTATATTACAATAATATACAAGTGGATAGTGGCGTCGCCAGGATTATGACATGGTGGAGGTGGGTTAAGTATTTAGGTTTTTTTACAGTCCTCCTAGTTTTTACATTAAATTAAAACTCACATTAAAGATCCATACCCATCCGCGTATCTGTTGCAAGGTAGGAACTTAGAACCCTAGGATTTATCAAAGGCGTTTCAGCTGAATTTCTCGCCTGCTCCTTTAAAAGTACCTACTATATACTGCGCAGTGCGCATTCATCGGGCAAATACCCTTGAGTATAGTTAAGTCATTCTCATTTCAGACATACCACAAGTAACTCGATCCTGCTTGAGCGAGTACAGTGGACATTTTTATATTTTACTAGTCGAACTTTAAAAATTGAGTGTCCACCGCATTACTAATCTTTAATTCTCAAGCATGAAGCAACCTTGTATGGAGTCGTTGGCTGATCAAAGACACACTGCTAACTTGAATTTTCTACCAAAAATTGTACCTGGACATATTATAGACTCTCCCGATTTACTCTCTAAATTAACCTTCAAGGTACCTCGTCATCCAACGCGTAATTCTGTTCCATTTTATACTCGCTCATCTACAACTAATAATTATGGCCGAAATGCACCAACGCAACCCTTCTGAACACTGACACAATATTCTTCTCATTTATATGTAGGTATGTATATTTTGTTAAACCTTCATAATGTTCTATATACTTTTCAAATACTGTCACCATTATTGCACCATGTTAAATTGGACCTTGTAATCAAAATAAATAAATAATTAATAAAACATTATCGATTTGAATGGTGTTTTTAATTTTTATTAAAACATGCAAATAAATAATATCAACAAATGATAATTTTTAACATTTTTACTTTTTAAATGTTTTTCACTTATATAGTTATACAATATGATTGAATAATTACTTACACTAATATTTAGCCTCATAAATGTCAAATATTTATTTATAAATGATTCATAATTTATATGATACCTATATAGGCCATAATGTCCTAGTGTTAATAGGTACTTGCTACTATAGTACAAAAAAGGTACAATTCGTCGACAAGCATTATTGATTATTATATTATACTGAGATTTGAGACGGACTAAAATTTGACAATTATGTGACATAACGTTGTCACGTGTTGGATTTACAATCCCATTTTAGTACCATGTAAAACAACTATAATAGGTAATAACTCGAAACTCTGGAAAAAAATATTAATTTGCAATGGTCAATGGTAATATTAAAAACCGAGGAAGACGCTGCTGTAGGTTTTGAGTGTACCTTATCACTATATATCTTGTCATAGAGCCAGTTACTAATTGAGTAGGAGTATGAAAAATGCTTATTTATTTTTTGTCAAAATTACAACTTGAAATTTCTATAAAAAAAAGTCGTGCCTATAAAATATTGTATTTATTTTTAGAATGCTTTAGAAAACCTTTAGTTAAATTGCCAAGCTTCTTGATAAACAGATTTTATCATTGTAAATCAAAAATGTCTAATGTCTGACACTCTGATTATTTATTTTTGAAGTGTACAACATTTTGTCGAAAACTGATATTTCGTAGATTGTAGAATATATTCCCGGTTTTTCGTAATTTTTATAGAGTTCTTCCCGATTATTTAAAAAAAGTATTGTTGATGTTTCACTTTCTTTCTTCTACGGTGAACGTTTGAATAATTTTTACCACATAAGGTATTGACTTACAAAAAAAAACTCACACTTCATTGTAAAACCGTCTTATAGGTATAATATACTTCAATAGATCAATCTTATACAACTTTCAGACAATAACTTTCAACTTTGTTTTTATCATAAATCATAATATTATGCGTATAGGTAGCTAGGTAGGTACCTTTATAATAATAACAATTATATATACAAATCGTATCTTACAATAGTTTTTACATATGTACAAAGTTTGTCCGCGTAAGCACGAATATTTTGAATTGTAAAATTACAGTATAGTACCTACATAATACTATCCTACATAATATACACGGTGAGGAGGGTAGTGCGTGACTTTTTTGTCACATTTCACTATCGTAAAATAGTTAAAATATGTTTTATAATAATTGTTTCCAAGTATTTAAAAACGTATAATATAATACAAAATATTGTCGACACTATATTATAATATTATGTTGATGTCATCCCCGCGGTAATCTCATATTATATAATAATAATTAGCGGGAGAGGTTTGCAGTTTGGAGAGCAAAAATGTCAACAGCTATAATAATAGGTTTAGATCGATTGCACACCCGCTGCACATATAATGTAATAAGTAACGGCAGATTTCTTACGGGCGGTCGACACCTTATTATGTATACATATATGATATATGTCGCACAGCAGCTTTCGAGGAGGGGTGGCGGCCACCTACACCTGCACCCCTCTACACGGGCGGTATCAACGAGTAGGGCGCGTAGGGGATGTCGTGGTGTTGGGGCGGCAGAGCGTAGGGCGCGGACGCGGGTGACTGGGCAGCGTCGGCGCCTCCACCGGGCGACGGGGTCGACTGCAGCAGTTCGGTCATGAACCCGATGTACGTGATGGCCAGCCTGAGCGTTTCGATCCGGGACAGCCGCTTTTCGTACGCGAACGTGGGCACTTTGCGCCGGAGCTTGTCGAACGCCTCGTTCAGGTTGTACATGCGCCTGCGCTCGCGTATGTTGGCCGCACGCCGTTGCGCCAACGTGGCCACCCGCCGCCGGATTTTCTTCGACGACGCCATTGATGACGACTTTTGCGAACTACTGCCGCCGCTTCTGAAACAATCATAACAATAATAATATATTATAATGTACTCGACTCGATGAAACAACAACAAAATGGCCGCTGCCATCTACAAAGACAATGTTTGTATCTACCCTTTAGCGGTAGGTACCTTATAAGTCTTAATATATAAAAGTAATAATTTATTTTTTCGAATAATCATAAAGAAAAATGAAATAAGAAATTTTACTATTGACCTCCTCCCCCCCCCACCAAAAAAAAGGACGAAATACATTTCACTTTCTTACCAAAAGATGTTGAAGTTGAATTTTGAAGCATTTTTATTGCTCCAACAGAAATAAAAATACCGAATTTAAAACCAATACATTCATCGTTCCGCTCAAAATCTAAAACGCTTAATTCGTTCATTTTGGTTTTCAAAATTAATCTAGCCAGTGAATATTGGTTGTGCGATTATGGTTGGTTCATCTTTTTATCCTAACATAACGACCATAACGTTACATTGCCTAGC
The DNA here is from genome assembly GCF_005508785.2 of Acyrthosiphon pisum. Lineage (NCBI taxonomy): Eukaryota > Metazoa > Arthropoda > Insecta > Hemiptera > Aphididae > Acyrthosiphon > Acyrthosiphon pisum. Next base: position 2,631,187 of record NC_042496.1, on the reverse strand, counting down.
CTTTGGCCGTTCAATAATTCTTTATACATTTACCAATGTAACTTTTAACCTTAATGTAACTTAGATAGACCTTAGTTACATAACTGTAACTTGTATCTAGTTACCTACTCAACATAAAAGTATCTGGTAACTTGTAACTAGTTACATAGTTTTAGAATAACTTATATAACTTGTAACCAGTTACAATAAATTGAGTAACTTTCCCAACCCCGAAAATACTAAATAGTATTACAAACGATGTTTAAATTGATAATATAAGTAAGATTTGTCAGTACCTATTGCCAGATAATAAAATTGCCTCATAAAGCACTCGGTCCTCTTGCTGTGCTTCGTATTTATCACGAATTTTACGCAGACTAAATAGTCATTATAACTTCAAATAAAAATGAAAATATTTTACTTGCAGCAACCAATTTGCAATAAGCAGTCATTTGATATGACTTGATATGAGGCAACGATAATTTAAATAAATCCTCTCACAAAATCAAGTATATGGTTCTATTAAACCATGATATTGTTCTATACGGTTAAGAGTTAGGTTAAACATAAATTACCAAAAGAGTTTTCAATAAGTTATTTTTAATAATATCTTTGACAATCAAGAAGACACAATAAAAAATTATTAAGAATATATAATTAAAAAAAGGCGGGTGTGGCTCTTCTGTACAGACGTACAGTGAATTACAAGTGGGTCACTGTATTGACGGTGTTAAATTTGAATTTCCGCTACCTATATGAGAAATCGAATGAATATCCAATGTTGTAAAAATAAGAACTTCAAACGCTCATAAAAATTTAATTTGATCTGTTTGTAGACATTTTATTTTTTTTTTGATAAAGGTAGAAAAACTTATGGGGAATCTTGTATTACATTTTCAAATCTTAGATTTAAATAGAACATTTTTTTATGAATTTCTAATTCAAAAATTATGACTTTATTTTCAACATTTTTCATCTGTCTTGAAACATTATATTATGAGCCTTCTATTGATTTTTCAAGTTTTTATACGCAACAAAACATTTTTTTTTTTATATATATTGAATAAAAACCTAAAAAAAATTGGAAATTGAAGATGTCGTAAACAGCTCAAAATATTTTGAAAATGCAATGAAGTATAGAAAATGCTAATATAAACATTCAATCAAAATTTCATATATCTACAGTAATTTGTTTTAGAGTTACACCAAAAACCAAAATCGATTTTGTCATGAATCGATTTTGCGTATAAATTCCTGTTTTTCCTTAATTTTTCTTTTGTTTTTCATGGCGCCTTTGAAAATACTGGAAAACTTTTGACCCCTCATAGTACCAACTAGATTCTGTTGAAGAAAATACAAGCACTTTTACTGTAGGTACCAAAAGGTGATGAGTGATGACAGACCAAAAAAAAAAATTAAAAAACACACATCATTGTAAAACCAATACATTCATCGGTCCGATCACAATCTAAAATTAACAAATAAAAAAACATAATTTGAACAACTTTTAAAATAGTTAATATGTTTTATTTAAGTTCTATACGTCGTTTAGCGAAATATGTAAAATATGATGGAGATAGGAATTTTGCGAATGTCTATTGTTGGAACGTTTTTTTTGCTCTACTGAAATGTTGTCATTTTGGTGTTAAGTGATTTGCGAATTAGGTTGATGATATGATAAGTCCGTATTATCAAAGAAGAAACTAGTAACCATAGTTGAAACTTGAAGCTGTCCTATCAATATAATATAATACAATATTATATTATTGTCGATTTTAATATTATTAAATATTTACTATTTTCAAATAGCATACCAGTATACCAATATTGAACATAATATTATTATTATTATTTAAATATGTACTATCAAAAATTGGTAGGTATCATTATAAGATCTTGGGGAAGCGAAAATTCTCACAGGGGAGGTAGCTGCCTCCCCTGCTTCTCGCTTGCGCACGCTTATGGGTATCTGAATTATTAATTTGAGATGAGTTTAGTTTAAATTAGTACATTAGAAATAATCACTATTAATAATTTATTTACTGTACATCAATAGAGAATAAGGACAAATTTTTGAAGAATATAAAAAAGTTAAAAAAATATATTGATGTACCTAGTTGTTATTATAAAATAATTTAAAATTAACATATACAATCAAAATGACAAGATGTATTATGCATGAAAAACGATCGATAGACAACTGAGCACAATAGTCAATTTCATTGATAACTTAGAATTAGTGAGTATTGAATCTGAGTGTATAAAAATATAAAAAATAATATTATCGTAGGTAGTTGGTTTCGTGATTTTTCTTTGTATTATTAAAATAGAATAATATACAATCTATAGACTATTTTCATGTATAGTAAAACATACCTATATGTACAATAAGCAAATCACAGAATTTGTGATGAACACTGTGCTTTTTTCTATTGGGGCGTAGTGGCATATTCTATTCCTTTAACAGTATTATGATCATTGTTTTATTAAAAAATATTAGTTCTAATACGATTAATTCAGTAAACAACTTGTTTAATTAATACATTATTAGTTACGATAAATTGTTATCAAAATCCAAAATGAAATAATAATAATAATAATAATACTAATTAGTAATTTCTTAACAATAAAAAAATAACTCACTAACGTAATAGTGTTAAGAATTGAGATTCTACATTTAATAATCTAACCACTGATATAGTTGTTTACAGTAGCGTGCCGAACTGACAAGCAGACCTGACTACCTGAGGCAAACTATACAATTTGATCCCCCTCCCCACCACCAACAGTTTTTTCACTATTTTTTTATATTACCTATTCAAAATAATAAATATTAATAAGTTTTTTTAGGTATAAAAGTTGCACATCTATACTAACACACCCACCCACCCACCCAAATTTCCCTTGAGGCAATTGCCTTAAAAAATGACTGTTCGGCACGCCACTGGTTGTTTATAAAACTATTGAAATATTCAAATATGTATTGAATAATCTAATATCTTATACAGTTAAATTAAATAAGAATACTTTTTCAGCCTATAATATTAATAGGTAAATTTTATGATATTATTCTGATTAAAGTAATTTATTTTATCATTACAGGCATTAAATTAAGTTTTTCCGAAAAAATGTCTTTTAAAAATGTCATTATGTGACGTGTGTACAGTATACAATTTAATAATGTAGGTACTCCAAAAGTCTAAAAGTCTAAAAGTACCAACGAATAATATTTTTTAGTTATAACTTATAACAAAATAACTAAAATCATTATTCTTGGTTTAATATGTAATTTTGTCTAAATTTGAACTAAAAATACTTATAAAAAAAAATTGTGCATTTGGATCTTTAATGTCTATCAACTGCTATTATAAGAACATATAAGGAATCTTGCATACAATTGTCATGCTTTTTAGCCTAACGAATAAAATTGTATTGACATTTATAGGATAAAAAACTAAATAATTGAAAATTTCAAGTATCTATAAATAAAAAACGAGACAAAATATTTTGAATATATTATCATATTATATAGAAAATGATCAAATGAACATTTGATAAAAATTTTGAGTACCTGTACGATTATTAGTTTTTGAATAACAGCAAAATAAGAAAATCATATGAGAATTTGTCAATTTACGGGTAAATATCCAACTTTTTACGATCGTAAGAAATTTATTTGACTTTCCAGTAAACTTTTGTTTTTGTGAAATATAAGAAAATTAAAGGAAATGTTGTATTAAAGTTTTGAAACTTAGAAATAATCTGAAATACCTACATAGAAAATTGTTTATGAATTTCTAAATAGAAATAATTTGCCTATTTTTGTGATTTTGAAGTTTGTCAACATTTTAACTTCAGAATTCAGACGATTATAAAAATTTATTGTGAATTTATGCTCAACTTTTTTAGATTCTGAGTGGAACGATGAATGTATTGATTTTACAATGATGTGTGTTTTTTTTTATTTATTTATTTATTTTTTATTTTTGTGTCTGTCATCGCCATTTAGGACAGTAAAAGTGCTTGGATTTTCTTCAACAGTACCTTTTCTGATAGGAAAGTGAATCTAGTTGGTACTTAAGGGGGTCAAAAGTAACATTTTTCCAATAGTTTTCAAAAGCGCCGTGAAAAACAAAAGAAAAATTAAGGAAAAACGGGAATTTTTACGCAAAATCTGTTTTCGAGAAAATTGATTTTGGTTTTTGGTGTAACATTAAAACGAATGACTGTAGATACATGAAATTTTCACTGGTTGTTTATATTTCCATTTTCTATACATGATAAAATTTTCAAAATATTTTGATTTGTTTTGAGCTGTTTACGGACAATTTCAGTTTCCAATTTAATTAGTTTTTTTTTCTATGAATGTCAATAAAACTTTATTTGTTGAGTAAAAATACTTGAAAATTTAATACAAGGCTTCTACTATATTGTTACAATGACATTTGAAAAATATTAAAAATCCTTAGTCACAGTTTTTTTTTATTAGCATTTAAAGTTTAAAAATTGACAAAATATGGAAAAATTATTTTGAGTTTATAATTCGTAAAAATTTTTATTTTAGAACTAAGATTTTAAAATGTAATACAAGATTCCTTATAGGATAATCTACCTTTATCAAAAAAAAAATGTCTATAAAAAACTCAAATTAAATTTT
>NC_042496.1:2622923-2626501 GCF_005508785.2 Acyrthosiphon pisum | reverse complement strand
TGAAAAATATTACAAATACATATGCACAATTTTTTTTATAAGCATTTGAAGTTAAAATCTTGACAAAATTTATCAAATTTAAAATTGAATAATTATTTTGTAGTTAAAAATTTATAAAATGTTCAACTTTTATATCTAAGGATTGAAAATTTAAAACAAGATTCCACGTAAATATTAAATTCTGTTACCAAAAATTCTAAGAAATACATAAGCACAGTTTATTTTTATAGTCTTTTTAAGTTCAAATTTGGACGAAATTACATATTAAAAAACCTGGAATAAATATTTTATTTATTTTGTTGTGATTGTAATGATTGTATAATATTATTTGTGGGTACTTGAAACTTCTAAAGTATACTATTATATATCTATGATAGTACCACGGTTTGTTGTTGATGTATAACGCGTTACCTGATGGATATTGTGATATGATTAATTTGGAATTTATTATTAATACCTATTATAGGTCAATTTTTTTTAATACTATAGATAAGTATACCTATAATATGTATGTCTAATACCTAGACTGACAAACCGTCTCCGCTCAGAATCGTTTTTCTTATACAGTGATATTATATCATTGAATTCAAATTTAATACTATCCATTATACAGTGACCCACTTGTAACCTACTGTACAGCAGAGCGACATCCACTTACCCACCTTTTTTTTAATTTCATCTAACAACATATAAAGAGAAACGTTGTATTACATTTTCAAGTTTTTTGACCGATCAAGAAATTAGTTTGAGTTAGAAATTCATAAGCAATTATCTATTTAGGTATACCTAAGATTTGGAAATGTAATGCAAAAGTTAGTTGTTATACTTAAGTAATCCTACATTACCATACGATAATAATAATAATAATAGTAATCCTACATTTAACAATACCTACAAAAGAAAAGTAACTGGACAGTCAAATAAATTGAGCTTTAACAGTAAATTAACAATTTGGATATTCACCTGTAAATTAACAAAGTCTCATAGAACTATTTTCTTATTTTGTTGTAATTCAAAAACTATTCACCATAGCCCATAGGTACTTAAAATATTCAATAAATGTTTATCTTATCATTTTTTAGACATGAACATTTTCAAAATACTTTAACTCGTTTTGAGCTATTTATAGACATATTCAATTTTCCTTTTTTTTTCTATAAAAATCAATATGGTATATCTCAATATTAAATTATTTCATTCATTAGATGTTATTAACCGTTACAATAATTCTAATAGAAAAGCTATCTACCCCTATAGCTGTCGAAGCATATCGCATATGATTGATAAAAAGAAAATAATAATAATAATTTATTATTTTATTAAGTGCCGTAAAACCAATCAATATAATAAAAATATTATAGCGTCTTTTACAAAAGCTAAAAGCTTTCAAAGAAATTCAAAGATCAAAGTACAATTTATTTATGTTATAGGTATTTTAGTATTCACAATGATTGATTTAGTAGATATTTATTATACTTCAATAGTATACGCTTAAAACAATTTTATACAATATATCAACAATATACGTAAATATGTTACAGTATTATACTATGTATAGAGTATTATTGTCTATTGAATATTATTAGTACTTAGTAGGTATATGTATATCCGTATAGGTACTGGTATTATATAAGTGCTTAAGCATAATATAGGTCTATAATAACATGTTCTCGGTAATAGCGTACCAACTAATGTAGACATTTACTTACTTTATACAGTCTATAGAAATTGTACAGATATTGAAATATTATGGTATATGCACGTAGTACGTGCATTTTTGCATAAACAAGTACCTATTCAATTAGGTACTTAAATACCTGCCTTTGCTGCTTATCTATATATTTCAACTTTTTAATTTTTATTATAATTGTATAGAAATATCAAATGATTGCATACTACAGTGTAACAGAAAGAACTGACCAAAAAAAAAAATGTATGCTACTTAAACGTATGATAAAAATTGATAAAATTACAGGATTAGTTAATAGTTAATAGTTTTAGAAATATACCCATGTTAGCAAATTTCCAAAAATAATATTTTTAAAAAAGTTATTGCGTTCCAAATTAATTTAATCGAAAAAATATTGATATTTAAAAAAATTCTAAAAAAAAAAACTACTTGATTTAGATAAATGTTTTTACTATCCAAATCGTTCTTATAATCAGATTCACAAATTGGCTATTTTGAATTTATTCAAAAATATTTAAATCAAACTTAAAATTTTTCATTTTCAGTATTAAAAAATAAAAATATTTTTTTTTATTACACGTGTAGCGTAAGTGGCTATAAATTATATATAAAAAAAAAAATTTTAAATATTGATTAAAACAAAAGTTATTCCAAAAGTCAGTTCTATCTGTTACACCCTGTATATTACTATTGTCTATTATATAATATATAATATACATTATTATGTATTATAATATAGCCATATAGGTTGTAATAACTACCTATAATATATATATTATAGATTTATAGATTATATAAGTAGACACAATGTACCCACATATAATATATGATATAGGTACTACCTCTTTGAACGTAAACGGTTCTATTCTTATCTCACTTATGTTGTATTTACTCATATAGTCAACTCATAACTCATAAGTATAGTCATATCTCATATTATATAATCATGTAAGTACTCGGGTTTTTCTATTGTTTAATTTATTTAATTTATTCGTTAATTCCAAATATTAAATATGATTCATAGTTAAATATTGAAAAAACTAATTTGTGATAAAAACAAATTAAATAATTTAATAAAAATGATTGAGTTCAGAACTTTGGACCATGAAGTGGTGTCAATGGATGCATCTTCAAACAAATGGAAGCCAAGACATAACCCACATATAGATACAACTTTCCCACAAACATTTACATTACGTCATGATTAAGTACCTAATAAGATTGTAAATATTTAATAAATAAGTATATAAAACACATCATTTTAGGTTTGATTTAGTTTTAGCCACATTCCTATATTCATATTACCCTCTCTTTAAAAATTATCTCGTTAAAATAAAAAATACCTAAGTATTAATAAGTACATTTTTACATTTTTCTGATCTCTAATTTTGTAAAATCATCTGTCCTGCTTTGTTTTATTATTTTGCTAGTTATTTTAATATGAGGTAGGTAACTCGTAACTCGTAGTTCGTACCTACCTACTGTTATTATAGTTTAAAAAAAATAACATGCGTTGTATCAAGTATCAACCTTAGTCCAAAACAGTGAATAAAACAAACTGCTAGGTATGAAAAAAGTATATGATTAAAATCTAAAATAAACAAATAGTAACATTGACTATTGAGTATCAGCTATATATATGTATATTGTTCATATTATTATGCTCAATCGTATCTAGTCAATAATTTCGATGTTTAAGCTTTTGTAATCACATACTATATACTTATTACAGTAAAAATTTCATACAATTAACTTCCATTTAAAGACATTTTTATGAAACATTTTTGAGAACCAAACCAAACTGATTGTATTATATTTAACAAACTTCTCTATAATACGATTTTAGATTCTGAACGAAGTGATGAATGTATTGATTTTACAATGATGT
>NC_042496.1:2604292-2622213 GCF_005508785.2 Acyrthosiphon pisum | reverse complement strand
CTTAAACAGAAATTCATAAAAGTTTTTCTTTTTAATTCTAAGATTTGGAAATTTAATACAAGGCTCATAATATATTTTTACAATAGCAATTGAAAAATAAAAGAAATATATAGTCACGATTTTTTTTTTATAAGCATTTAAAGTTCAAATTTTGACTAAATACGTAAAAATTACGGCAATGTTCAAATTATCTTAGACAGAAATTCATAAAAGTTTTTCTTTTTAATTCTAAGATTTGGAAATTTAATACAAGGCTCCTAACATATTTTTACAATAGCAGTTGCAAAATAAAAGGAATACATTGTCACAATTTTTATTTATAAGCATTTAAAGTTCAAATTTATACGAAATATGTCAAAATTGCGAAAATTTGCAAGTAATTTAGTGGTTGAAAAATCGTAAAAATTTTTTCTTTTATAACTAAGTTTTTAAAATTTGGTACAAGGTTCTCCATAAGTTTTTCTTTAAAAATAATATATCCTAGACTGACAAATCATCTCCGTTCAGAATCGTTTTTCGTATACAATGATATAATATCATTGGATTCAAATTTAATTCCATCCATTACAGTAACCCACTTGTAACCTACTGTACAGCAGAGCGACATCCACGACTTACCCGCCTTTTTTTTAATATGGAAGTCTAACTTTAAAGGGTGTAACAGAAATACCTGACAAATCAAATAACCTTTGCTATAATCAATATTTAAACATTTTTTTTTTTTTAATAATTTATAGACGCTTGTGTTACAAGTATAGGTACCTACAGTATACCATTATTTTTAATACTAAAAATTAAAATTAAAAATTGATATTACATTTTTTTGGAGAAATTCAAAATAGGTTAGGTACCTAACCTTATATTTAAATCTAATTTTTAGACACATTTTTATGGTAAAAACGTTTGTTTAAGTCAAGTAGTTTATTATTTTAAAATTTTTTAAAAATCAATATTTTTCAGATTAAATTATATTGAAACGTAATAACTTTTTTAAAATATTGTTTTTTGGAATTTCCTAATATTAGTACATTTCTACAATTATTTACTATCCATATAATATTCATAATTTTTGTCATAGGTACATTTAACTAAAGTAACAATTTTTTTGTCAGGTCTTTCTGCAGTTACACCCTGACCCTGTGTATATGTAAATAATATAATTTTATAATTGATGAATTGTAACCATGTAGTCTATAATATTTTACCGAGCATGAAATAACATTGATAAAATATATACAAAAATAATGATATTATAATAATATGATTATGTCTCTTGAATCTTGATTGATGAACAATAGTTGTATAGGTTGTAACAAGTTGTGGAAAGTACCTATTTGCTCCTAAATCCCTAAAAGAATTGCCACTCACAGATATGAGACTCCTCATCCCCCTTATAAATACGTACCTGGATGGATAAAAGTTTATATAAAAATGTGTAGAAAAAACTTCAAAAACTATAGAAAAAATATGATTAAGTACTCAGTACAGCAGTTCTATTTAAGTTTTCCATACAATAATATAGGGCGTATTTCAGTTAAGCGCAACATAGGTAGGTAAGTCCCCTAGTTTTTTTCAATCTATATTGAATAATTATATCAATCATATACTTATGAATTACCTGTAAGCATATACTTGAAGTAGATCACTATATTTCACCATACAGCTAACACGGAAAAATGATATAATATACATCATACGGTATCCGAAAATTGCATATTATAGGTAAGTATAAATTATTATAGAATAATAAATAATAAAAATATTACCTGGGAACAGCATTTTGATTTATACTCTGTTGCTGAGCGTGATTATGCGGGTTTGGCCACATTTGAGATACTGTAGTTGAATGTTGGTGAATATGGTGGTGGTGTAAGTGGTGATGGTGATGATAGAGGTGAGCATCCGGCCAACATTCATCGTAACTTTGACTATCCTGTTAACGTGTAATATAATTTAGTATTATTCTAATAATGAATTGTTAAATAAATTATAATATTATAAAATATAAATGTATAACTAATGAAGCTAGACCAGCTATTGAGCTATATAGTATCACATCAGTACATCACCTATGTAATTTATAAGCAGGGTGCTTTGTATTACTATATTATTACATATAGACATTATGCAATTCAGGACTTTATGCGTATCCAACAAGGATTAAAAAAATGCGAAAATAAGCACAAATATAAGAACATAGGTATCATTTAAAAAAGTTTTAAAAACTTATTGAGATTAAAAAAAGGATAAGTTGTTAATATAGTATAATATGAGAAGAGCTGAATCGAGGTGCTTGCCTTAAGTCAGCATATATGATGAAATCTCACAACTAGCGGTGGTCCTTGTTAAAATTGTATACAAAACATATTAACTGGAAAAGTTTTAAAAATATTTTTTTCACATTAACAACTATTAATTTATTCTAGATTTCTAGATATTTGTTAAAAATTGTCTACTTACTGTATTCGTCAAACTCGAATCCCAAGTGGGTGTATGACCCGTAGTTGCGAATCCGTTGCTCATCGTTGTGCAGTGCTTCAGAATATGAGAGCAAGTACAGCGAGTTTACCGGGGGCGTATTTCCCTTTTTGTAAAAGCTTGATATTGGTCCATCACATCAGCCAATGGTGATGCAAGCAGGTGTTGGCCCGTTTCAACCCTCCTGCTGTCTTGAAATATTATTTTGTAGTTCTGTAAAAATCATAAAAATGCCCAACTAAATTCATTGCTTGAACTGTTGATAATCAAAAAGAAAAAAAATAAGAACTATGTTACGTTTTTAGTGCATTTTAGTAGCATTACCAGGTATACTGTACCTATAAAATATAAATACGGAAGTCTTTTGCACTTTTAAAAAAGATATTTTTAGAATACCTATACTTTATATTACCTACACATATCTTATGTTTGATATTTATAAAGATAAAATAATAAAGATCCATTGGTAAAATCGTAATTTTTTACCACCGACCACGGCTTCAATGGAAATACCTACCTATATTTAAAATTAAAAAAAAAACATTTGGTAGGACAGTATCTATATAATTTTACTGTATATATATATATCTACAAATATTTAAATATACCTAAATTACCTTTATAAATTAATCATATTAATTAAATATATATATTATTATTAATATTAAAAACATGGGAATTCACTCTGCTGTAGGTATAGTAGATTTCGAGTGTATAATATTGTCATTGAGTAGGGAACTGTAATGAATGTATTATACATTTGAATTCTGCAACGATAAATCATTGCATAACATTAAAGTTAGTCTAAATATTTTGAAAATACCATTGTGTATAAAAATCAATTATCAGAACTTCAAGTGTCTGTACAAAATAATTATGCAAGAATTTTATTTTAATGCTATAAGACCAATACTTTTGAAAAACCATATATTAAATTGTTAAGCCCTACCTATAACTATTAAAATTGAAAATTAAATACATTTTAAACTTTCAAATACTTATTGGAATTTTCGTGGTTTTAATGAATTTTGTCAATATTTGAATTTCAAACACATTTTGGATATATTCCAATAATTTATAAGTAAAGCTCATAAAGAATCTTGTTTTAAATTTTCATGCTTTTTGACCGAGCTAATCATTTTTACCAAAACTAACTCACTAAGAAAAAAAAACTAAAATATTAATTACTAAATGATATTAGAAATTTGTATTTTATAAAAATGAATTGTAGGTTAAATCAAGATTTCAAGATTTCTAGTTGTAAGAATATAAAATTAAAAATGTTCGTCATTCAAAAAATTAAAAACACTTAAAAATGATAACAATAAAAATATAGTAAAAATGTATTTTTTTTCAAACTGTCTGTGGTGTATTGGTAAATATATTTATGGGTATACGCACTAATAAAATATGTATGTAACTAAAAAATTTTTTCTTGCACTGTTCGATTAACATTCATCAATCCCTAATACGTTTAGAACTTCTAATTAATATTACGTTCAAATTATATTATCGTAAATAACGTTATTGCAATTCAATTAGTAGGTACATATTTAACATTATTTTATTATTTTTTTAATAATATAACAATAGAGAATAAAAAAAATCAACTAATAATAAAAAAAATAAAAATAAAAATAAAAATAAATAAAAGCATACTTTCAATATTACCCTATTCTGTGACATTATGTTAATTATATTAATATTATACAATCTATTAAAGAATTGCCCATAAAGATGTTTTGTATTCAATATTGGGTTCATCGGTATATTCAATATCTTTTTTATTGTATCATCAGTAGCTCTATGTTGGCTAATTAATAATATGATGTTTATACATCTGAATATTTTTGAAATACCTACATAATGAACAATGATTTATGAAGGTATCTGGTATGGACGTTGAACATTTCTGGACTACGAAAAGAATAAAACTTATCGATATATTTTGGCAAAAAATGTAATTTCATTTATTACGACAGCAGTAGATATTAGGATGATTTATGACGTATATGAGTTATATAATATACAAATCCTTCTTTGAACTCTGTATATATGTATGTATGAAATAATATTATATTAAGCGCTAGAAAATTATTTAATTTGTTACGGCATCAGTCGTGTGTCGAAACGCATGTCAAATTTAATAAATATTTTGCTAAATGAGGGTATTCGCGCTAAGCCTCCCTACATATTTTGATTTGTTCAATAACACTGTCGCCCTCCGTTTAACCGCGTGTTATGATATACGATTAGCATTACACCCTTAGTTGACTCCAGTAGCATCTGCTGTATCCTTTTCATACTATGTTTCTATATCAAGTGTATTATACAGTATCCCCTCATATTATGTTTTTTTTATGGAATAATGGATAATATTATACCTATACATAAAAATGATTGAAACCTGACTACTAATTTTTACTAAGTTTCACAATTTTTAGAATATTAATGATACAAATTAAAAGTCATAATAATATATAGTCGTAACTATATAATTAGATACCTATATATAACTTAGATACGTATGCCGCGAGTATATTAGTTTGTTAAACATATTTCATTTAGGTACCTAACTTCTGGGTGATCCAGTAAACGTTTTGAATTCAACTAAAATAAAATTGAATCAAAATTATACATATTCCCTAATATTAATATTGATATTTTAATATTTATGTATATAAATAATGTTAGCCGTTCACTTGTTTGTTACCATAGCTAAATGATTTCTATACAGCAGTATCATAGAATAGATATAATATGGCAGCATCACGCTTGAAGTTATTAATTCCCCTCGTGCCAATATACACGGTCTATTGTTATTTGTTATTATATTGTGTTGCCTTTATTAATTTTATTAAAATAATGCAATGCACCGTGATCTCAATACTTGATATTTAGTTGAGCGTATATAACGATATTGTTATATGCTCATGCAAATTTAATAAATATTTATGACGACGACAACTATATTTTATGCCTCTACAATAATATTTTAATAGTAGGTATAACCTTTAATATAGTATATTTTCTTTAATATATTATTTTTATTTAGTATTACAATATTAAATAACACATATTTAAAGCATAGAGTATACTAGTAGACTTCTTAACTGAGTAAATATGTAAAAATATAATATGAAAGAATATATACCTATGTATTATACCCGATTGACATATTTATTACAATTGTATTATAATTACCTATTGGTTTTTTTTTAAACATTTATACAATTTGTATTTAATTCATTTTGACCAAAACAACTGATTAGAATAATTATATCAGGTAGGTTATTTAAATGGTTATTGGTGCTTATTCTAAAAAAATCTATAATTCCTTAATGAATAATAATTATTGAGCATCAATCACATAATTTATCACAAAAGTAGATAGATTTCCGAATAGATTCGTTTAAAGGCGGGATCCCACGACTCGTGTGTTTGACGAATAATTGGTATTCGTGGATACTCGCCGAGTAATGGGAGTGGAGTACTTGTACGAATATTCGGTATTCTCTATTCGTTATTTGCCACCTTCCCGTTGATTGTCGGTAACTTGCCGATTATTCGTGTACTCGTGGATATTCGTCAAATACACGAGTTGTGGGATCCCGCCTTTAGATTCTGAGCGGAGCGATAAATGTGTCCGTCGTGTAGGTACTAACTGTATAATTATCACTGACTATAAATTACTGTTACAACGCAAATGCGTAGCTTTATAATTTGTTGAATATGTAATTTTTTTTATAATTTTTGTTCAATATTTAGATCACCTATCAGTTTTAATGTTTTTAGTACCTAAATGACTACTATATTATCTACTGATATAATCTATATTTTTTTTTGCGTGATTTTTCAAATTGTAAATTTAACAGTTTAAACTTCATATTAAAAGTACCTTTGATGCGTGAGCACGTGATAGCCGATAGGTAAATATTATGATTTTATAATCTCATATTTGTAAAAATTACATGGACCCGTGGCTATTTACTTTCAAATGCGTTGTTAAATAAATGACAGGTGTTATGCGTAAATAATCACGTGCAAAAGATTTATAATAGTTATTACCACATGATACATGGACTCGTGGTACATAAATGAGTTAACGCATGCCAATTAATAATTAAACAGAAATACTGAATCAGATATTAGTAAATATACTTCATTAATAATGGATTATAATCATTAAAAAAAATTTAGACAGCTTGATGTTTATAGTTTACTGCGTAGTGCGTTTACATTATATAGAAAAACATTAATAATACATATTGTAAGTGTAACAACTAACAAGGTTATCAATTTAACATTACTTTTTTTTTTTGAGTGTACCTCAGTAGGAGAGCGATAAATAAACATATGAGAAACGTTATTGATGTTTTGTTATCGGTTTTATATTATATGATAAAGATTGGGTGATAATTTATTCATGGAACAGATATTATATACCTACCTACTAGCTGTTCCGTTCGGCATTGCCCTGCCAAAGATTATAAGTATATTTGTAAAAAAGTATATGTCTTATTATGTCATATGTCTACACTGATATAATAATAGTAGTATACTAAAATACAATATGTAACCAATGGCAACTATTTAAAAAATATATTCTTTTATTGTGAGCTGAAAAAATTTTTATATATTATGTGATTATAGTGTGAGCTACTATTTAGCTACCACATAGGGGTTGAAAAAATACCCTCCAAGTCTAAGGTAATCTTTTACTATAATTTTTATTGAGAGCGATCCAGTAGTTTTAACTTCAAAATGCATTTTTAGCTGCATATATATATAACCTGTTATAACCAGTCACCAGACTTTGCCAATGAAAAAATAAAAAATATATAAAATATTCCACTATATCATATTGGTGTATTTTGGTATTAGTGTACTTTGCTTCACGGTTAAATCAGCATCGGTGTACTTCGCTTTGTAAATTAGTTAGACTAAGTGAACATTTTGCATGAATATTCGCATTTGGGCTGTGGCAGATTGGATATAGAGATTGTAATCATTGCATAATCGAAAATGATTCAAACTACTCTCTAAACTTTCCTGATGTGCATGTTTTTTTTGATATTTTTCAACTGTTATTGTAATAACAGTGTAAAGCCTTGTATTTCATATATTTAAAGTTATTTTTGAATTACAACTAAATAAGAAAATTGATTCATGAGATATCCAGTGTTGTAAAAATATGAACTTCAAACGCTCATAAAAATTTAATTTGACTTTATTGTAGACATTTTTTTTTTTTTTTTGATAAAGGTAGACAAACTTATTATGAGGAATCTTGTATCACATTTTCCAATCTTATATTTAAAAATAAAAATTTTTAGGAGTTTCTAACTCAAAATTATTTGCATATTTTTGTGATTTTTACGTATTTTGTCAATATTTGAACTTAAAATGTTTATAAAATGCATAATGTATGTATGTACTATGTATGTATGTAAAATGTATGTATGTAAAATGTATGTATTTTTTATATTTTTCAACTGCCATTGGAACAATATATTAGGAGCCTTGTATATTACATTTTCAAGTTTTTTGATTCAACGAATAACATTTTATTGACATTTATAGAAAAAAAACAAAAAAAATTGAAAACTGAATATTATGCTAAAACCGATTAAAACTAGTCAAAATATTTTGAAAATTTTATTGTGTATAGAAAATGTTAATATAAACATTCAGTGAATATTTCATGGATATATAGTAATTTATCTTAGAGTTACACAAACACCAAAATCGATTTTATCAAAAACCAATTTTGCGTAAAAATCCGTTTTCTTTAATTTTTTTTTTGTTTTTTTCCGGCGCTTTTGAAAACTATTGTTAATCTTTGACCTCCCTAATGTATCAAATAGACTCACATTCCCATCGAATAAGATACTTCTGAAGATAATCGAAGCAGTTGTATTGCCCCAAACGGTTATGACACACATAAAAAATAATAAAAAATATTCCATGACTAAAAATAGCTTAAATAGAGTTAAAATATTTTGAAATTGTTATTATGTATGGAAAATAGTCGTATAAATCGTTTCAATTTTTGACCCTCAAAATATAAACTAGATTCTTCACTTATCTACCAGAAAAAATGTTGAAGTAGAAAATTGAAGCATTTTTATTACTCTTAAAGTTTATGCTAGACAGAAAAAACAGCTCCACTCAGAATCTAAAAATTAAAATCAATACTTCCATCGTTCGGCTTACAATCTCATATGGTTTTAACTATAATATTTAATATTATTTTTAATTGTCACCGATACAAAAAAAAAAGGTGGGTAAGTGGATTTCGCTCTGCTGTACAGTAGGTTACAAGTGGGTCACTGTATAATGGATGATATTAAATTTGAATTCAATGATAAAATATTATTGTATAAAAAAAACGATTCTGAGCGGAGACGGTATGTTAGTCTAGGTATAAGACATAATATTATATTAGGTACCTATAATAAATTCCAAATTAATCATATCATAATATTTATTAGGTACTTATAACGCGTTATACATCAACAAAAAACCGTGGTACTATCATAGATATATAATAGTATACTTTAGAAGTTTCAAGTACCCACGAATAATATTATACAATCACAACAAAATAACTAAAATAGTTATCCTAGGTTTTTAATATGTAATTTCGTCCAAATTTGTACTTAAAATGACTATAAAAATAAACTGCGTAAATGTATTTTTTAGATTTTTTGGTAACAGAATTAATTACTTACGTGGAATCTTGTTTTAAATTTTCAATTCTTAGATACAAAAATTGAACATTTTATAAATTTTTAACTACAAAATAATTTTTCAAATTAAAATTTGATCTTTAAATGCTTATAAAAAAAAATTGTGCCTATGTATTTTTAATATTTTTCAACTGATATTGTAACAATATATCAGGAGCTTTGTATTAAATTTATACACTTTTTGGCCCAACAGATAAAACTTTATTGATATTTATAGAAAAAAAAAAACTAAAAAAATTGAAAACTTACAATGTCCGTAAACAGCTCAAAAAGAGTCAAATTATTTTAAAAATTTTATCGTATATATAAAATGCTAATATAAACATTCAGTGAAATTTTCAAGTTTCTACAGTCACTCGTTTTTTAATTACAACAAAATAAGAAAATCGTTACGTAAGAAATCGAGTGAATATCAAATGTTGTAAAAATATGAATTTCAAACGCCCATAAAAATTTAATTTGAGTTTCTTATAGACATTTTTTTTTTGGTAAAGGTAGATTATCCTATAAGGAATCTTGTATTACATTTTAAAATCTTAGATTTAAAAAGAAAAATTTTTATGAATTTATAACTCGAAATAATTTGCAAATTTTCGTGATTTTTCCATATTTTGTCATTTTTTGAACTTTAAATGCTTAAAAAAAAAAACTGTGACTAACGATTTTTAATATTTTTCATCTGCCTTTGACACAATATACTAGGAGCCTTCTATTAAATTTGCAAGCTTTTTTATCCAACAAATAAAATTTTATTGATATTTTTAGAAAAAAAACTAAATAAAAATGTCCGTAAAGAGCTCAAAATACATCAAAATATTTTGAAAATGTTATGGTGTATAGAAGATGTTAAGATAAACATTCAGTCAAAATTTCATGTATCTACGGTAATTTTTTTTAAAGTTACACCAAAAACCAAATTCAATTTTGTGAAAAATCTATTTTGCGTAAAAATTCCCGTTTTTCCTTAATTTTTCTTTTGTTTTTCCCGGCGCTTTTGAAAACCACTGGGAAATTTAAATTTTGACCTCCCCAATGCACCAACGATATTCACTTTCTGATCGAACAAGATACTGAAGTTGAAAATCGTAGCATTATTTCGACTACTTATCGTGTACACAGACACAAAAAAAATAAAAATAAAAATAAAAAATAAAAAAAATAAAAAAACACACATCATTGTAAAATCAATACATTCATCGTTCCACTCAGAATCTAAAAAATGGTACAATAGATATCCATCGATAATAAGTTGTGGTGTTTTGAGTATTAATTATTAATTCATTTTTTACTTTCTATTGTTAATACTTAATTTACGTTCAATGTGTCGAAACATATACATTAATAAAATAAAATTTACGTTTTGAAATTTGTTAATATTTTTCCATCAATTTTCTGCCAATGAGTGTAATTTATATATTATATTAGTATATTACCACAATAGTATCTAAAAAAAAAACATAGTATAATAAAACATTTTTTTTAAAATCAACTTGTTGAAAAAAAAAATGTCTGGAGAGTGGATAATATACAACTACCTATATGTGAATATGTATTATGTAAGGTACTAGGCTGATCTAACTAAAAGAATTAAGTTATTAATTAGGTCTTTATCTATATATATTATACTATGATACCCTAACAGTTAACAAACACTGTCGTACTTAATCCTCATGATTTTTATCATAGCTTATAGGCTATAGCCTATAAGTTATAGGTACCTAATAAGGTATTTACCTATTTGATAATATTAATGTTTTTATAACTTTTGTATAAAAATCAATATGACTATAAGAAATACGAAACCGTTGAAACCCTTTATGTTATCAAACTTTTTTAATATCTACTCCGCAGAATAAATATTTCACTATAGAAATAAAAAAAACTTAGTGATGGTAGGTCAAGGCCTAATTATTAGATTGTACTGATTATATTTTGCTGCACTTAATATTAAATTATGCGCACGCGTGTGTATACAGAATATCATGCACATGTCATGCCATGAAATGGCGCAATTCCTTTTTAAATTATATACATAATACATAATACCTATAGTTTAAAGGATAGAATAATAAACATAAACATCTCAAATAATGTTTGTTACTTCCATCACAATAGTTCTATCATTCAAGTACTAATAATTGGAACTATGGAAATGCGCAATAGATAACATGTAATTAATATAGCTAACAAGTTATTATAATCTATACTCTTTTCTTTTGAAATAACAGATATTTTATAATCTGAGCGAAGCGATGAATGTATTGATTTTACATGGATGTGTTAATTTTTATTGTGTTTCTGTTTACACAATATACAGAAGAACGTTTATTTACACTAAACTAATATACCAGTTTGTGACAAAATCGATTTTGGTTTGTTGGTATAACTCAAAAATAAATTTTTCATTTATTAGTTAATGAATTAACACAAACTTTATTTTGTCAAATACTGAATTTTATGTAAAAATATCAGTTATTCCATTTTTATATTCTGAACGGAAAATCGGATGAATGTATTGTTTTTTGGTTTATTTTATTTTTGTGTCTATTCTCGAAAATTAATGAAAATTAGTTGAAAAAATACTTAATTTTCAACTTTCAGGGTGATTTTGATAGCAAATTGCGAATCTAATTTGGTTCTTTTGAAAGGTAATAATTCCCAGTATTTTTCAAAATAATCAGGAAAATCTAAAATGAATTAAAGAAAAACGGGAATGTTCATGCAAAATTAGTTTTCCACAAAATCGAATAAATAGCAATACAAGTATATCATATAATATAGTATTTACTATTTAATGATATAGCTAGTCTTCGTTCAGAATCATTTTTTGTCGTATAATATCATTGAATTCAAATTAAACACGTCATACACATTACAGTGATCATCACGAGACTTATAATGTACAACAGAGTAGTACCCACTTCAAGTAAGCGCCAAGAAGGGTACAAGACTGAGGGTGCACTTAGACCCCCTGGTTTTCCAAAGCAATAAAAATATTTAAAAAAAATTGAGTGCTGTTGAAAATATTAATTTATTTTACATAATTATCAACGTGAACTACTTATTTTTTAAACAATAACTGTAAACGTCTAGGTTTTTTCCAACTTCCTTGATTGTATTATCAATGAATTTGGTATCCTCTTCTATATACACTCATCATATTATCATGCGGAGTCCGGGTCATCAGTCATCTCCCATACTGGCTCCGTTTCTGTTTCTTAACACGTCACTCGTTTCAAAGTACTAAATTAACGTTCAATATTCCAGGTTATTGTTTGTTGTTAGATGAGTTGCTCTGACCTTGATTGAAATGGCCACAATTGGATAAAAATATTTTGAGAGTCCGCTCAAATCTAAGTATTCAATAGGATATATAGGTAATGGTTTTAAACCGTTTTTTACATTTCATACCATGCAGGATGTAGCTTCAATTACAAAATGTTTTCAAATAGTTTTACAATATCATTTGATATGCAAATAGCAAATAAACTGCTCTTTACTCAAGTTCTTCATAGCATTATAATATAGGGATGAAGATCCAGTAGGTACCGTACCTAGAATCTTTTTTAAGAGTGGGGATATAAAGATTTTAATAGACATATTCAGTATAGCCGTATAGGTATACACAAATATTCATATAATTATTGTATACATGTTGTACTAACTAATGGGTACAAAATTTGATCTTTGGACTCCGAGGCGGTGTGTGGGGGGGGGGGGTATATAACTGTATAAGGTACAAAAATTGATCTTCTGAAAAAATCTTCGGGTTTTGCAGACGGAGACTATCCATTTGATCTTTGAGTCTCTTCGTGCAGATATTTACGTCCAGACAGTACTGTAATAGATTCATCGAAGATGTAGTAGGTAATGTTTTGATTAAACCAATTAATTTACCTTATATTTAGAACAATTATAAGTTATAACATACCAAATACCATTATATTATATATATCGATAGAATGTGTAAAATATTAAAAACACTTTAAAGTTAAGTCACAGCTAACTGCAGAAACTCTATATTCTTGAAAATGTACAGAGTATTTAATTAGAAAAACTTTAAACTCACCAACTCAATACGTTTTAGGTAGGTATACCGTAAAGAGCCAATCAGAAGGGATTTAAAATCCATTAAATTAAGCTTTATAAACTTTACAATATAAGTTCAAGACTGCATCTAAGTTTAAAATAATATCAACATGAAAACATGTTTTATAATCTATTAATGTAGTAATATTAATAGTGCAACCAAACATTACTGTAGAGGAAATTCAATTTTCTTAACGTCTAAAGGCTTTACATTTTACAATTAATGAAATTTTAATTTATCGTTTTTAATATTCTTATAATTACTTATTCATAGGTACCCTGTAGGAGTAAATATTACCCTAAATATTAATAGTACAGAATATATACATAAACTATAGTATAGTAGAAGGGGGTATTATACACTTTTACTTATTAAGTTTCAAGTAAATCAACTAATAACTATTATACATTTATAATATTCATATAATATAGTTCGCTGCAGACTTTTAATAAATAATAATAGCTGGTAATACTAATCACATATCATATACCTATATAAAACATTCAAACATTGTTTTACTGTAGCAATGGGATACACGCATGAATCATCAAATTATTCGTAGTTTTTTTTTATCGGATAACGTAATTAGAATTAATTTATGATAGAAATCCCGATTGTAATTTGTATTATACCATAATTCAAACACTATAATGCTTCGCAATTATTCGATAAATATAACTGCTCATTAATATGTAATGGAAATATTCTGGAATGCAGATAATATTTTTTATCGATATAATTAAATGACTAATGAGTAGGGAGGTACTATATGTACCGACTTGCACAAAATCTAATTACCATGTATAATTTTTTATCTACCGATCTCCTTAAATCCACGGGCTCATTATTTCCATTATTATTAGAAGAATCCTAATAAACATTAATTTGATATTGTTATGTGAAAATCGGCATAAATGCATATTATATAAACATACGAACGACTATTGAAATAATATTCAAGACATATCATCCAAAATAATATTAGTATTTTATATGCCTAAAGGCTATAATACTTATATATATATTAGGACACTTGATTCGACAAAACATATGATAGGATACTTAATATATAATTATTGGTAATAGTTAGAGGTAGGTAAGTACAAGTACTACGTACGGTCGTATTTAATGCTATGGTTAATTGTACAAACATAGGTAATACTGTAACAGTTGAGTTTATTATTAATTTAATGACCTAATGATATTTGTGGTACCTGTACTTTTAAATTATCGTTAATTTCATACATTTGTAACAGGAAAACGGAAATATGTTTTGAATCGAATCCACTGCGGCATTGACAGGCGTTTGACCTTTGCAGTATAATATTTATTATTATTAAATATTTAAATATATTAGTTATTACATAGAAATTATTATAATTTACTTGATAGAAATGTGTCCCGTACCTAGACGTTGCTAAAGTCTAGTCGCTTCTCATAATGGTGTACAACCACGACTGAAACTAAATACGTTGGTTTTTTTTCTGTAATCATTTAGTTAATTCTGACTATAGTAAGCGAGTGATGTGTATACAATAGGTATAATATTAACATATTATTACATGAAACTATGATCGGACATAGAGGAAGAAAAGTCGGTAAATAAAACCACAGAACAATAATGAAACCTATCCCGTCGTCGCGGACTTTTTCAACCCAACGTTTGGCGGCATTTTTTATTTTCGGCTGCCTACACTGTCGCCGTCCCAGGCTTACGCCTTTTTTCGTCTTTCTTATCACGCTTATCATCAATCGGTGGCACGGAAAGCGATCGAATTTATAATGGTAGGTACCTAATTTTCATTAATAAAAAGACGTCGGTGCCGAGTGCGTCATACGTCGGGGCCGATCCAATTTTTTTACCGCTCCGCCGCCGTCTCAGTTTGTCGGCCACGGTATTTTTGTTATTGAAATACTATTAATTCCCGAGCGTGTTGTTTCATTTTTCGCCCGATTAACGACAACGATGACGACATCCCTACACGATAAACGTGTAGCGATCGTCATACTGCAGTACAATTGTTACTGTTGGACTTCGGACGTCGTGTCGTCCCGTTTCAAACGCGTGTTTAATTGGTGATTGTTGTTATTGTTGTTAACAACACCGACACGCGGCGGCCGTCCGGGTTCGCGTAATCGTCGATTGCCGCAGTGCGCAATAAATTACAGCGTCTAATAATCGCCATTAATTAAGTGTTCACGCGTAACGCGTTCGTTTTCCCTTCTTTCCGCTGTGCCGTTCGTTTGTTTTGTTTATTTCTGTTCGCCGTCCCACGTAAGTCGTGGGCAGTGGGGAACTACGCGCAACCAGTCCGCCCGAATCGCACGCACAGCCCCCCCCCCGTCCCCACCGCGTTCGGTCGCGTAAAACCGTATAAATATTTCCGCTCGTCGGTGAACGAGCACCAGTGTCAATCGACGGTTGTTCATAGTCGCGGACCGCCACGAGTGCAAAGGTATTCTTCAAGTCGTGTGTTTTCGTTGTATGGGTGAGTGTCTACCACTTAAATAATAATGATCGATTAGGTATATATTTCTATGTTGTACATTTGTAACCTAATACCGTCATAGACGTATAACGTGCCTGATACGCTTAAGATGTGACTGTGCGATGCGTCGTTTGTAAAATTATAATAAACTATGGTTTTGCCGTGCTCGGCATACCGAAATATTATGATAGCACTTGGTGCTGCACGACGTTGACCACTGTGGTGACTAAATATGTGTACTGACATGCCTCATTACCGACCTACATGTGTGCGGGTAGTCACATACTCGCGTAGGCGCCAAGTGGTTTTATTATTTATTTATTTCCGTACGCTTTTACCGCGTCCCACTCACACCAGCAGCTCGTCCGTCCCGTTTCGGTACAGTTCGAGTCCGACCATTACAGTGACCGTTTGTACAAAATATTAATATTCATGATGATATTGTACCTAATAATTATTACAATATGAAGGTACAATGAATAATATTATGCATTAACGTGTATCGCGGTCACGGACGTACATATTAACTGTGTGAATGTTCCCACCGAACGACGATGGGACTGTGGAAGAGTGAGTTCGAACTAATTCCTTGGCCCAATTATAGCATTATTCTTAAACCGCGATCTCGTACTTTCCAGTGCCGTCCGTGGTTGTCCACTACGACTACACTGTCCCGATCGATTTCTGTGTGCACGCCTTTCGATTATAATAGGTATTAATTATAATGGCGTGTTGTCGTGTCAAATCGCCGAGTTTATCGATTGATTTCATTGAATTTGACCAGTGCCCAACGATATTATAGGATTATTATTGCAATTTCCAGTTAGTAATTACCAACTAACTTATCCCTAGCTGCTAGTTTCGAAACGATTATGTGATAAAAGGAACAATTTATTACTTTTATCATTTATATTACCAATTATTCACTATTAATCGTATTATACGCGTTGTGTAGTCATTACCATTGATTTAACTCAATTTAAGTATACTTATCATCGATGATATTACACATCATTGGTATATTATGATTATCATATAAAAAAAATATTGTTCAGAGTATTAAATTTCATTAGTCTATGGAGATTTGCTGTCTTGAGTTTAAGTTGGAATTTAATCGCGTTTCGTCTTGAATTTTTTCGTCGAGATATCGCCGTAACCAGGTTATTGCCGTCTTTATTTTGTACGAAAGAAATATTAACGAAAATTTCAGTTTTTAATACAAAATAATTTATAAGTGAACAATAATAGGTATATTATATAATATGTAACTTGTTTAATATTTTAATGAATCACACGTTATTAATAGATTTATGAGTGTTCCCATATATTTTCAGTCTATCTCGATTATTTGTTAATTGTTAACTTACTATAATTTATTAATTATTATTACGTATCTGGATCAGACGTGTACAAATTATGTTTCTGAAATCAATTTTAGTTCTGCTGATTAGGCATTACGTCATTACATTGTACTCGTTTCATTTTTTTTATTCTATTTACGAAACATTTTTTTAACTAAAATGTATAATAATATGCATCGTACTGTAGGCAACACTGTTTCACGTGAAAAACAATTTATTGATTTTTTGAATTATTTGCAGGCAAAATTATATTGATTATCTATATTCAATTTATATAATTAATTACATAATATGACTCGACGTATGAGTTTTTATATATGTTTATAATGTATATGACATAACAAAACATTTAATATATATATGAAGTCACAATAATTTAATTGTTGGAAGTGTTATTATATTATGTAGGTAACAAAAAAAGTAAAACCGCTTTATGAATACAAAAATATCTATACTACTATTGTTGTTCACTTATATACTATTTTTTCATTCCCGTTCAGTTGTTACGTTTGTTTCACTATTAATTTCTAAAAATTCATTCATATAAATTATGTTGATAATTTAATTAGGTTAGTAACTAAAATTCTGTGTGCATCTTAACTAGGGTTGACGGTATTGAAATTTGAAACCGGTATCACGGTATTAGATTCGGTACCGGTATGAAACGGTATACCGTAATACCGGTATATACCGAAAAACCGTAATACCGGAAAACCGTAATACCGAAAAACCGTAATACCGGAAAACCGTA
>NC_042496.1:2580011-2603999 GCF_005508785.2 Acyrthosiphon pisum | reverse complement strand
CACAGTGTCACAGTGTAGGGGATGTCTTTTTTAATTTTTTTTTTTTTAAATCATATTTTTAAGGTGATGAAAATAATAAGAGTATTTTATTTTGTAATAAGACAAGATAGATGAAGGAGTATCTTCCCCTCTTAGGCTTTTTTTAAATTGATTTCACCAAAACATCAATAAAAAATGTATGTTATATCAGGGTCTGTAAAAGGCAAAAAAAGCACACTCTGAAAGGGATTTCCAAAAAGCTGAGCACACCACTAAATACAAGAACTGTCTCTAAATAATAAAAAATTATTAACTCAGTAAAATTTAAACATAAAATAAACAAATTTATTAGTATTCTTTTACTAATAAATAAATAATAGCAATACAAGCACTGACTTTAACTGTTTTACTTTAAACTGTTCAGCAAATAACCCGGTATACCAAAAAACCGTCACAATCGGCAAACAATACTACGGTTTTTCGGTAAGCACCGGTGTTACGGTTTTCCGGTATGCACCGGTATTACGGTTTTCCGGTATGCACCGGTATTACGGTTTTCCGGTATGCACCGGTATTACGGTATACCGTTGCAGCGGTATTACGGTATACCGTTGCAGCGGTATTTATGCAAAAACCGGTATACCGGTTTTGACGGTATACCGAAAAAACCGTCAACCCTAATCTTAACATTAATTTTATTTATGTTTAAAGAGCGTGAGAAAAAAATACTAGAAGTAGAAGGGCCTGTTGGCGCTGCAGAAGACAGCTGCTACAGGGATGAATCCAGCTACATACCAACGGTCGGTAGATGGGGAAACGAATGGCCGAGTTGACTCGAAACCCGGCCTTCTCCTGACAACCACAACAATGACGACGAGTATACATTTTGGCTGAACTATGGCCAGAAGGCGGCCGACTGGCCCATTGGTCAGCCCGTGCCCTTGCCGAAATGGGGTAGTTCAAGGCCACCTCTTACGGTCAGCTCAATCGAGGAATATGAAGAGCTGACCAGACAATTTGAGAATGAAGTACAGGTTTTACTTCAGGCATATAATTATGATTCAACAACAAACTTCATCAAGTAAATAAAATATAAACATAATCTACTTATGATATCAGGACTTAAATTATACTTATATTTTAGATTTTATAATGAATACAAAAATGGAAAATGTGATACCTTGGAGAACTTCTTTAGGGAATATAAACCACCATTAACTAAAAACGCAAATACCTGTGTTGGACTTGGTTTATTATTGATTGGAAAATTAGCATTGTTGGAAAACAAATTTCCTGGTGTTAAAAACAGTCTTTATTTAGTATCTTGCGAGGAATCTATAGAGGTTAGTTTTAATTTTGTGCTTATTGTAAATATATACATTTTTTCTAAAAAACTTATATTTTTATTTTCTAATTTTTAGAGTCATGAGGGATACATAAGTAATGACTACCCAGACCCATGGGTAAGTGATAAAGAACATGTTATGGTTGCCATGCAAATTGAAATCAACGGTCGTGGTGGTGTGATATTGCTGGATCCAGGTTATCAAATTGGTAGAGTCATAACTGTAATGATTGATCAACAATATCCTCATACTGGTAAATATTTTCATAAATAATTTCTATTATTTATTTTAACTTATATCAATGTTTTATTTATCAGGTCGTTTTGTACCATCATCTTGTCCACAAAAAGAGTACTGTTATCAAACAATGGTGGGTGAAAAGTATGTGCAATGGTCTGTTTGGAATGGATCACCAAAACCAGAAACCAACCTGGTATATATAGGGGCGTCTTATCATTCACCGGTGTCTGTCACCGAACGTCGAAATTTAGTTTACAACTTTAGAAGCTTATTGGCCACTGATAGAAAAGGTCATTTGTTGGCTGGTGTCTATTTCAAAGCAGCACCTCAATCCACATTTACATTGTTTTGCGATGATGACCAGGATTCAACAATTAAACACCGAATTAAAGTTCCATCTGCTAAATTTATTATATTAAATGTAAAGAATGCTAAATTCATTGTTAAATTATATCATATTTATTTAAATTTTAATATTTTTTCAGGAAGTCGATAACGATGTCGAGAAGATATTAGATACATGTAGTAAACATCTTAAGATGACTAAGGTTCAGTTTTGTAATGTATTATCTGCACTAGCAAAAATATTAGAAGACAAAGATTTTCTCGATCAAATGTGCAAAATTAATGATGATATATACAAACTTGGAGTTGATGAAAATAACAATAATGAAGGCGCTAATAATTATAATTTATCCGGTTAATTTAGAATTCACAATTTTTTTTAAATATTATTTTTCTTTTACATATTTTACTAAATTATAATTTTCATAAGTGGTATTAGATAGAATATTTTCTAGTTAAATATTATGCAGTTATTTTTTTTCATTATATTATTATTTAAGAACTAGACATTTTAGTTGTACTTATGGACATGGATAAATGATTAACATGGATTATTTGATGTGAAAATAAATAATTTTTTTTGTTTGAACAAATTATTTGTTTTTTATTTATATGTTTATTATAAGTATTAACTATAAGCTAAGCTTTACCAGCAAGAGTTGCAAGTTGAATTCTATAAAATCAATTAATCACTCGCATATTACGTATACAAAATAAAAATAATTACCGAACATTAAGAATGATCTAATCCTTTTTCAACTCAAAATTCTTATAAAATAGTTAATATTACAATATTAAACATAGCCTATTTTAATGTCATACTCTTTCACACCCTTTCCTTAACATTATTTTATGGAACACAGTTTGAAATATAATTTGTGAAAACAATGAAAGTGTAAAATTCTATATTATATAATTAATGGAGAATAAAAAAAAAAATTAACTTGCTAACTTAACTTAGGCATCATTTACAGGGTATTGTTCGATCTTTTTAGGGGTCCGCTGCTTAGCTGCACGTTTTCTTCCTTGATCTTGATGACCTTCTACAGCCAACACCTCACTGCAAAAACCAAATATATTTATGTATTAATAATTTTGAATACTTAATACTACAAAAAAAATTACCATCTTAATTGATATAAAAATTAACATAACATGACAAGATGTTGTCACAACTTACTAAATATACACAATATTCATGGCAGTTATTTATCTACAACTTGCACATTTTTGAAATGTTGAGAAAACATGAAAAGTATTCATATAAAAATTCAAGACTATTTTTAAAGAATGTGACCCAAAGAAGAACATGTTATACAATCAGAAAATTACCATTTTTAATATTGTATAGCAAACTATAACTTATATAGTAATACATTTAAGCAATTCAATATTGCATAGTTGGTTCAGTATCTATCTGGATTAAAAATAGTTTAAGAGATGCAAAATATCATCCCCGTTCATGCAAAACACACCAAGTCCAAAAACATGAATCAGCTTTTGCAATTTTTTCAAACTTTAAATGTATATACCATATGTAACCAAATTTTTTTTCTTTCTTTTTTCAATTGAGTTTCCCTTAAGGGAAGTAGCTGTTTATGAGTAGTAGTAAATAATATGACACTGTGAAATTTATAGTTCTTATTATTGTTAAAATACAAATTTCTAAGTCGATTTTTGGACTTAGTGTACTTTGCATGAACGGGGAAGATATATGCTGTACGAATAAATACAATAGATGATGTACGGATGGCCCACCACCATGCAAGCTGTACCATATTTGTTATAGATTGCTACATAGATCATATACATACTAAACTCTGTTCAGTGAGAGCACGCCGATTTTGCGCATCCCTCCATATCAACATACTATTGAAACTGGTTCCCCAATGGCAGGGTATTGCGCGAGGGAACCAGTTTTCATCAGTGTGCGCGCGGTCTCTCGCTTAACAGAGAATAGGTAGTATTAATCTGTGATTTTTATTTTTTCATATCATGAAATATAATTTTATAATTTTTATTTACCTAGTTACTGCCTGTTTAAATAGTTAAATAAATTATTGATAGATATAATATGATCTATGATTGGTAAACCTGGTCTATTTACTATAGATTTAAACCCAAAGATTTATTCCAGTTATAAATTGTTACTCCTATTATAGCTCAGTAAAAAATATTTGTTTTTATGTCTTAAGTAGAAAGTGATGAGCGGTGGGTAAATTTAAGTAGAATATTATATCTATTATATTGATATAAATATAAAATTTTTTTTTTCAAGTATCAATGGCTTGACCCACTGTCACAATGGGCTACGCAAAATTATTATAGAAAGTTCATATTATTTTATAAAATGATTTGATATCATAATATGCTTTAATATTGTCAATTTAAATATTTTAGCTGGAAAAAAATTATATTAATTAATGATTTATAAAATGTAGTTATTTAGACAAAGATTTATCCAAAGTTTTAATTTTTATCCTTACCATAAATGATTCTGGGCATATAGTTTTACAATTTTTTCTATTAATTTATTTTTCTTATATGAAGAAGTTTAATGATCTTTTAAATACCAATACTGAGCCTAATAGGTACATGGAATTGATTATAATCAAATAATGATACATTCTTATTGTGATCAAGCGAGTGTCATATCCTTTTAGTTTAGAATAGCTATACATTTTAAATTTGTATAGTTTACATTATTATATGATACTAAAGAGCATACCTGAAATTGACATCAGTGATTTAATGTTTTTATAGTTTAACATAATATCTAATATTTCATTTACTGTTCATAATACCAATGGTTATAAATACTATAGATTGCTTGCTCACTGGCCGGTTAATCGGTAACACAAAATATTTAAACTTGACAGATGGCGAGGCGACGAGACTACTATCAATTACAACGTTACCCAACATTACTAACCACAAGCCAGCAACTAATAACATGACTGCCCGGATTAGTTATGTCGGGTAACATTGTGATCACTAATAGTCACTTCACCTCGCCCCTTACCAGGAGTAATTTTGTGCAATCGAAAAACTGGCTAGTGAGTAATCTATAGTATTTACAATCAATGATAATACATACATTTATTTTATTCAAACCTATTTACTTTTTACCTTAATTTATGCAGCTGTTATATTGCAAATTTATCATATCAATATTTTATTAAACATTTCAAATAAATAAAGAATAATTTTTAACCTACTATCATTGGTTAAAAATACCAAATTTAAACGTGTTTAGCATGCTTTAAATTTTAAATCACCTGAAAAAACCGTCCTATGATTTTTAATACTACCAGAGACATACTGAACAATTATTTAACTTGAGGCAATATAAACACTTAAGTATGCATTTATCAAAAATATTCTTTATAGCAAAAAAACATTGTCATATTATATTATATAATTTTATATTTTTAATATTTTAATGGATCAAACGCCCAATCAAACCACCTATGTTAAACTCAAGGCCATTGTCTTGAAAAAACATTCTTCAACACGCCACTGAATACTATAATTCAATTTTTATTTTTTATAATATACAGCAATAATTTCTAACTTTTTAAGATGAAATATAAAAATTTAAACTAAGCAAACTAAATATTAATTACATTATATGCAATCATTGACGTATTAAAAGCCAACTAACACAATTCATAGAAAAAACACATTCATCCTCTAAACATTTAATAAAAAAAATAATAATTAATGATTAGTTTATAATTACTACACATACCTGATACGTGCTGTTGAAGGAGGAGGAGCTATAGCCTTGAGATTCCTTTTTAAAGGAACTGAAGAATTTTGAACTCTAATAAAACATAAAATCGAAAAAAAATAATACCAGTGTACAAACATAAAATCAACTAAAAATATTATGAAGTGTAAAAGTATATAGAGGTATAAACATCTAAATTCCTAATAAGCAAAATTAAATAATAGTGCAGTGATATAATTTTAACATAAACATAGATCAAACTTTTTTTACATTAAAAAAAATGTTTCTCAATGATCAATTACACATTAAAATAAAGCTTCTAAACATGCTTAAATTTTTAAAAAATGGAAGTAGATGTGATGTATATTAGGTGTTGAGTGTTAAGTGTACCTCAGTATCAAGTTGTGCAGTATTACATTTAAATTAACTGATAAATCATATTATAGAAAGAAAACCAATTTTTAGTGGAGATGGTTAGCCAGCCTTTACGCTTTATATATAATATATGGTAATATGAACTAATAGTTCCCAAAAACAAGTCACATATATTTATGATAATATTTTGACATTATTTTAATATTATTTCATAAAATATTAATAAATTTTATTAGATAATAAGTTTATGACATACCATTAAATCGCTTAAAATGAATCATAAGAGGATGTCACATGTGTGTTGTCACTGTTTAGCAAGTGCATAACATACCAAATGTACGATCGGTAGATCACATTTAGTTCCGTTAGTTTAAAAATTAGAATGAATTGACCTATTATTATGAAACTTGATGGTAAGAATATTACCTGTATTCACGATTAAAGATAGTATGATTGCACAACTAACGATAATAAAGTGATGCTTCGAGTTTCCTCGTTATCACAACGACTAGCAGAACCGAGCATCGGCGCTCCAAGCGTTTAAATGTTGAATCATATATATATAAATCATATAATTATGTGCCTAGTACTTCCTTTTTACTCTATGAGCACTAGTAAAAGTTTCTACAGTATCATTGATAATAAAAGAAATTATGAGCATCATTAAATTGTTTCATAACAGGTCGATTCACTTAATGTTTAAGCTAACAGAGCTAAACATGATCTGCTGAGCGTACATTTTTCATGTTAAGCTCTTGAAAGACGGAGACCACACATGCGAGTGTGGCATCCTCTTAATATTTTGAAAATTTCATAATATACCAAATTACTAGGGTAGTAGGTATAAGTGTGAAAATTAAAAATGTAATGAGTAGAGCTCGGATTTATATGCATTTGCATGTTTTTACTAAGTGTATGCACGTCTAGGGGGTTCTAAAATGTCCACGGTTCATCTCATACTGAATTTAAACACCAAATTTTATATTGCATATTTTGCATATTTAGAGGATAATTGCATATTGGTTCATAAGAGCATATAATATGCATATTAATGGGTTTTAATAAATTGCCTATTTATTAAGATAATTATATTTAGTTATTTTAAAAAAGAAAAAAATCGTTGACAGGGTCTTTACAAGAATATCTTAAAATATTGTCATTTTTGAAACACTGCATGATATCGGAGCACGTATGGATAATATTATATTAACAACAATAATTCACATACACCTGCATTTCGACATAATATGTTCTTACTTCGATGTTCGTAACGAATAAGGCAGTAACTCAATTTTACAATTTTTTTTTTAGAACGAATAATATTTATAGATGATTTTATTTTTTTTTTAAGTTTTCTGAGTGTTGTAGACATTTGAACAATTTAAAATATGAAAAAATTAAGATTATAAAATATTGAATTTTGGTTTTTAAAGTATTAAATGTTTAACCATTTAAATATTCTTTTGTTTATGATAGAATACCTAGTAGGTACTACTTTCCTTGGTGTAAAAATTTGTTTTTTTTTTTTAAAAAAAAATAACGTTTCATAATGTTTAACATAATATGGCATATAATTACATATTGAGCCACTTTATCCTTGCATATTTGCATCATATTTGACACTTTTTAAATGCATATAAATCCGGGCTCTAGTAATGAGTATAAAACTTATTTTAGTGATTATGAATTTTTAATATTTTTTAACTGTGGAAGAACAAAATAATATTAGTTTATCTACAATAAACATTTTATCAATATAAATTGAAGAAAAATAAAAAATATTTAAAAAGTCAAATATATATAAATAGAACAAAAAGTTAATATTATATTGATTACCTTATATCTTATCTAGAAAATGTTTTCTTTAAATTACCATAAATAATTTTATTTGTTTAATTTCATCGAGAAATTAAATTGTATTATAAATACATTTTTGGAAATATTTTTATTATGTGGTATGAGGCTGTAGTTTCATTGTACTTGATTATATTTAAATAGAAGATTTCTGAGTTATTAAAAATACTAGGATGCAAAATGCAAATCAACTATAAAACAATTTTAAAATATTAAATTATGATTTTATGAGCTATTTTATACTTGAATATTATATCAATTAAAAATGAAAATTTGTTATAGTGAATTTAGTTGATTCAGACGTTTGTCCATTATTATTTATTTACCTAATATAATTAAAATACTTACTAGTGTAAATGTTATGTGGATTTTACTATGTGTATTAAAATTATATTATGAGCTACTAATCATGAGCTTTTTTTTTACCAAATTCATTTAAAACTAATAATATCCACTAACCTAAAATATTTATTTAATATATAAAATAAAAATATATTATATATATGATATATTATACCTATGAGTGTAGGGCAAGTAACGACTACGATGTGAATTCATGTTTTGAGCTTTTTTGCGCCATTCATTGTTGAACTCTTCAGCTTCATCTAAAAATTAAAATTTTCAAGTCGTCATTCATTTTAAAAACATGATATTTATGTAAAATATCATTAGTTATCATTGAAAAGTAAATAATATAGATCAAAAATGTAGAAGTCTGAAATAAATAATTTATAGGTACAGCTTTAATTATAGAATTGTTTTCAGTTTTCTATACCTTTTGATTGTGCTTTCATTTTAGTACATCAAATAACAATACTAAACATTTTAAACTATTGATCAGAGCAGAAATTAGCTTAAAGTAGCTAAATGCTAAAACCACAAATATAAAAGAATTGAATTTGATGTATCTAAAAAGTAAGGATTACAAAGAGTACTGCTGAGACAATTATGGTAGTTGTATTAACAACTGCTATAACACAAAATAATTGGTAGCTATTAAAATAGATACACAAAAATCTAATTAATACCTTAATTTAAATCAAATTTAGTAGTTTTGTAATTATACAATGTAATCAATATAATTTGACGCTCAATTCAAAAGTAAGTGTTTAGAATTAAGCATACATAATTTATAAAAAAAACATTAATGGGTGGGAGCAGTTAGTCCCTCTTTCAAAAAAATTTGAACTATTGCGCCTATGAAGATAGGTTATAAATTATATCTAGTTATACCTAGTTGATTATCTTTTAATTTGTTATTAAACTATACAAACCATCGTCCAAATTAATATATTCTTGGTTTTCTTCTTGGTCTCCAGAATATACATTTTGTTGACGTTCAACAATGTGTGCACGGTCTCCAATATGATGCCCAATAGCCAACTTCTTAACACCTGTCCTTGAATCACTAACTGCTTTTTTAGTCTCTTTTACTCCCCCAGGACCGGTACGTGTAGAAGTGGAAGCTTTATATACCTAAGAAATATTTAATACAAAAACAAATTAATAAAATACTTTTAACATAATGTATAATAATAAAGTACTTGTGGTTGTCCATTTGGTCCATTTGATGAATATGACATAAATGTACTGCTGCTGCTGCTGAATGATTGGCCTGGATGATTACCACCGACCATCATATTCATAGGATTATTCATACCCATCATGGAACCAAAATTTCCAAACATTCCACCGCCAAATGGCATCATCATGCCAGCCATTGGATCAGGAAATCCGCCAAAAAATGAATTCATCATTTGGTCCATTTGGCGCATTGAATTTCTGAATAAGATAAAATAGTTAATTAAAATTATTTATTAAAATGTTTATAAATATTTAATTATTTTTGAATCGTAGCATTGAGTATAATATAATATGATCATAATGTTGATATTTAATATCATAATATTGTTATGGAAACTTTGCATGGAAACCAATTATTTATTTTATTTGGTAACTTTTTACATTAACTATAGTTTCCATGCTTTATGACAGATTGTATAAAAATTAATTAATTAATGGTTCACTAGTCTAAAATTGAATGGACCAGTCATGTGCTACTAATTAATGTTTGGTTCCTACCATTAGTTTACTCTAGACTTATTATAACCTTAATGCTATAATAAATATAAGATAAATACATTTTATAACATAATATGAAATTAAAGAGCAAATGTATAACCTATATTATAATGATAATAATCTATATATATAAGAATCTAACTTAATTTTGGAGACGAAGGAAACCGGTTTGTTTGTTTATTTATTATTATTGTTATTATTATTAATTATTTATTTATTGGTTTGCACTTGCATTTTTCTATTTGATATATATATTATTCATTGAACAAATAATTTATTGTTACAATTTTTTCTACCTTATCTCTATTCTATAATATAAAGAATACAATTAACTACTTCAGTGGTTGAATTCAAAATGTAGGATATATAATTTTCAGAAATTAGCAATAACAATAGGTAACTACAATATGTAATTATATTATATTATCTGTATAGCCAAAAATTTGTTTTTAAATTAAATTATAAAAAAATAATTTCTTCCGGAGGAAGGTCGGGCAGCTGGTACTAAATAATAGTTAATTTCAATTACAGAGCCATACACAATGAATGGTTTCTGAGTTTTAAAATGTATTTATTAATATTGAAGACTGGGTTACAAAATTGTGGTTTTAAGTAAATTTAAAACAGATTACCACTTTTACTCTCAAAATAGCCCCATGTCCTAATGTTACTCTCTGTGGCATCCTAATACTCCATTTTCCAACAGTAAAATACTAAAATATCTTTGTATAAGTATTACTCAAGTGTTTTATAATTTTATCCAATCAGTATCGGCAATTCATTCAAGCTTTAGGGGATCCCTCTTTTTTGGACTAGAAAATTATGCCATACTACATAATGCCGGACTGGTATAAATATTAAAACATTTTATATACGAAATAATTAATATAAGGTATTCAATATAGATATATGTAACCATGTAGAGACCTTTTTTTTTTTTTCCTGTTTCAACCGACGGCGTCGCGGGGACAGCTTTCGCAATACTTCCGCGTGGAGACCATGTAGAGACCTACTTTGAATACATATTACCTTTTGTTATTTTTTTTTGGATTAACTACGAAAAAAAATAATCTGAATATGCTACTGTGTGAGAAATTGAGAAGTGTATATATTTTCAAAAATGAGCTGTTAGTTAATTTTGAGTCACAGAATAATATAGATGTTGATGGATAGGAAAATACCAAACAACGCTGGACTGAACACTGATTAAGTTTACCCTATCTTCACTCAAACATACACATATTATACTAACTTTAACATAACTTTTACTTATCGTATTGTACCCTAGCTAATACAAATTATAAATAGACAATTGTGGAGTAAAGTAAAATAAAACTATAGATGTAAAGCAAGGTGACAAAAAAGCAAATCTATCTCTAATTTAAAAAAAAATATACATTTGTTGTCCAACAGGTATAATTCACAGCACACATGACAATAAATATCATGCATTACACATACCTGTATGGATTATCGTTTCCAAACATGTCGGTCGTCGTCAATGCATTGGGAAACATGTTAGATGCGTTCCGGTAAAAGTCGACTTCCGCAAGTATTGAGAAGTTTAATGTAGAGATTTAAAGTCGTGCACTAGGTATTCCGATTTTGGGTGTACGGCGAAACGCGATAAACAACACAATTGTTGATATTCTAATTTCTGCGCACACGGCAGCTGGAAATTATTGCGTTAAAATGTGTACTGGAAATTGAAATTATGGAATTATATGACGATTATTGATTACCTAGTAAAAGAACAAACACGGTTTAGCGTCCAGCGAATACGGATTGACAATTATTGAGATTTCTGGTTTTTCTAACAAGATATAATATCAGTACACAGAAAAGTTGTCAGCGCTACTTACTGGTTACTATTTAGTATTTACTAATTGATGTTTAACAAACCTAATAAAAAAAGCAAAAACCTAGTAAAATCGAGAACTTTCTTCAGATAATCAGTGTGGCCACAAATGAGACGCTAAAACATTTTATGATAAACCAAAATATAACAAGATTTAAGCCAAATAAATATTAATTTGTGATTTAACCACGATGTAGATAATACCAATACTACAGTGTAGAAAATCCAATGTTTGAGTCCTATTTTGACGGAATTAAAGCGGGAATTATCCGCCAGGAGCGCTAAGCAGGCCGATTCCTTAAATAATAAAATTGTATGTAGCATCATAGAACGTAGCATTGTAGCGGTATTATGGGCAATAAAACTTTAGGAGCGGATGTAGTTTACTTCCCGAACGGTTTTATGGGGAATGTTGATTTTTCTTTAGAAAAAATTTCAAAAAATTTGAATTCTTAGTATATTCAACTCATAAACACGATTTTTCCAGATATTCAGCATTTCGTCTATAACTTACAAATTAAGTTTGACCGATTGTTTTAAGTACCATCATAAAACACATTTTGAAAAAAAATTCCAAAAAATTTGGTGTTTTATTTTAGATATTCGTTTTTCTTTTATAATGTAACCTACCTATCAAATTGTATATCGTAATTTAAATCCAAAAGTACAACTTTAAGTTTGTCATAAATACAGTCAAGTTAACTAACAAATGATTTTTAAAATTTTTTTTTTCAAAATGTGTATTTTCGCTTGCTTAATAATCTACATCTGGATTTAACCATTAACATATTTAAATCACAGAATAGATGAAATTAATGGTACCATAGAGTAATTACTCTATACTTGGTATCCACAATTAAAGAAAGTATTGACACAGAATCACAGGTATATACTACTATTATAGTATATTATATTATCTATGCACAAAATACATTTTTTTAATATTTAAATAACGATTAACGCTTATTAAGAGAGTTATACATAATAGGTACATTTTAGGTTTATAACAATAATAAAATAAAATGATAATTACACAAATTGTGTATTATTATTACTGTTACATTCATAATAATCAGAAACATAAAATATAATTAATTTAATTTATGTAGTATAAATGTATAACAAATATATTGCATAGCGCCATAGTACATTTTAAAATGTTGTATCACTATTTACTTATAGATTCAATTATAATTATAAGGTATAACTACAAACATCAAGTATTTATTTCACATACTAAAAATAGTCAATATAATGATAATGGTATATTATATTCAAGGGGTGGACTGGCTAGGGTGGCGGGTGTGCGATCCCAGCCTGGGCCTATCGACAACTTGGGCTGACAACTTATAAATATTTTTTTATTAGCTCAAAATTTGGCTAAATTGTCTGTTTTCTCGGAGCCAATTCTCATTTTCAGTCTGCCCCTGTTATATATTACATATTTTAATACATTATTTTCACTCTTATTACTTATTAGGTACTAAGTTAATAAAAGACTTAAAATGGTAACTATAATAGATAATACAATTATCATATTTTTTAATTTCTTTCATATAATGAGGAAGTAAGTTTTTGATTAAACTTCTCTGGTATAATGGATTTTAATACCAACCAAGTCATATAAGCAGTCATGCCCCATATTCTTTTATAGTCATTTGTGTACACTGGTATCATCATTAATCTGTTTGACTGTTGTCTGAAATATGTATGTTTACAATTAGCTGGTTCGCAAAAATGCCTAATGGGAACAGCAAACGCATATTGTACCTCTTCACTGGAAATATCTAAATTCTCTGGTTCTATAACACCAATATTTCCTAAAAATGGCATAATTGCTATGTCTTTAGAAACAATAAATCTACCACTTCCCCAAATATCAATACTAGTTTTGCTTATTCCAAGTTCTTCGCAAGATTCTCTCAGTGCTGTATCCTGTAGTTGTTCATCTGTTTCACGCATTCCACCAGGGAACGATACTTGACCACTATTTCTTTTTAAATTATTTGTCCTTAATGTATACAGTAATGATATTTCATCTTTAACAATACATAATGGAATAAGAACAGCAGCTTGACGTTTCCCTTCAGTATTCAGTTTAGGACATAATGACTTAAAACATTTCACAGATTTTAAAGAGTTGTCTTTGGAAAATATATCATGAGAATTAAAATGTACAAATCTGGACGAAGTATCTGATAATAATCTTGAAAGTTTTGAAAAGCTTATCAATCTTAGAGGCTGCATTATATTTGTATAATAAGTTACTTACTCTAATGTAAAGAAGTTTCTTTTCCATTTAATTTTAAAAATGCATTATATTATTTTGATACATTTTTAAACAAATTGTTATAATATAGTAATATTCTCATTCCAAATGTTTGGTATTAACATAATATATAGGTAAATTATTGAATGTATGCGGTATACAATTAGGAAAGGATAACTTACTATTTTTGTACTACCTATTATTATTATAATAATTAATCTTTAAA
Organism: Acyrthosiphon pisum; assembly: GCF_005508785.2. Lineage (NCBI taxonomy): Eukaryota > Metazoa > Arthropoda > Insecta > Hemiptera > Aphididae > Acyrthosiphon > Acyrthosiphon pisum. The sequence goes on along the minus strand of NC_042496.1, from coordinate 2,589,692 downwards.
CATATAAAAATTATGAACATCAAAAACAATAAAACAATGTAATTGAGCAGTAAATTAATTTTACATGAATTTCTTCAAGTTAACTAAAGTCTTAATTCTATTTTATATTAAAGGTCAAAACAGACATTTAATGTTCAAACTAACAATGAAACGTACAATATATATATAAAAATAATGGCAATTTGGCCATGTAGCGTATTGACATAAGCATAACTGCATAAGACATTGGCATTTGGCAATATTACCATATTGAAAGTATTCAGTATCTATGACTTTGATACCTCAATGTTGTCATTTATCACAATATTATCAATATCACATTATCACAGAGTCCGTGTTTGAGCTGATAAGTGATAACGTTTAAACTGTTATCTAATATTTAACAATATTGAAAATATACAATTTGAATTATACACGTGTTTTTTTAACTCTAGACTTATAACTATACCTATCTAATAGTTTCATTTTTATATAGGTACCTATCATTGTTGTAGTATTTAACTACATTCTACCCTTTACTTATTATAGAGTATGGACTTTATTAGCCAATAGTTATTAGTAATTAATATTCTATACACTTAAAATAAAAATGTATGAACCAACACTTAAAAATTTAACAAATGTCGATTATGGTAAACCTCCTGATAGCCAAAATCAAGTAAGTTATTAAAAGGATTTTCATTTTTTATGAACGTTAATTGTTAATATTTAAAATTGGAAAATAATTTCTTAGATTCTTCAAGAATTGGGTACACCTCACATAGACTCTTTTAACTATATGATTGAAGAAGGATTGAATTTAGCGATCTCTGATTTGTTACCAGTTGAATTTGATACAAAAGGAAAATATCGTGTGAAACTCACTTTACTGGTAATTAGTGTACTTTAAGATTTGTATGTATAAGTATTAAATTATGCAACTTTATTGAAATTATAAATTTAATTTAATATATTTATCAATTTTTCATCAGTTATATTATAAATGACTACTAAGATACTTTATTTAATTTTATTGATAAAATCTATGTTTATTTTTAGGAAGCAACCATTCATCAACCTAGAGTACCTACAGGATCACTTGGTGTTAAATCACATAGTATATATCCATTAGAATGTCGACAACGTCATGGTACTTATTCGGGAAGACTTGAAATAAAACTCAGTTGGAGAATTAATGATGTTGAACAAATGATAATTGACAGAGATATCGGCCAAGTGCCAATAATGTTAAAGGTATTTTTTCATTATTATTATTATTACTATTATTTTATTATTATTTTATGATATATAATTTAAGAAACATATTTTATTTTTAATAATGATGAATAGTAAGCTAATACAAAGAGTTTAATTACAAATTTGATTTGAATTTTGTCATACTAATTAATTTTTTTTTAGTCTAAATTATGTCATTTGGAAAAAATGTCTCCAAAACAATTAGTTAAGCTAGGAGAACATCAAGATGAATGGGGTGGATATTTTATAGTTAAAGGCAAGGAACGTTTAGTACGGTTGTTGTTAGGAACGAGGAGGAATTTTCCAACTGCTGTTCAAAGAAATACTTGGAAAAATAAAGATCAATTTTTTTCAGATATTGGTATTTTGATTAGATGTGTTAAAGATGATTTAACAACAGTTGTAAGTTTTATATTATACATTTTAAATGTTTATTTAAAAAACTATTTTTATTTTTTTTCAAATAATTGATTTTTAGACAAATAATTTACATTATTTAACAAATGGTACGGCCAAATTAATGATCCCAATTAAGAAGAGGGTATTTTATGCACCCATATTTTTAATAATGAGGTGTTTAACTAACAGTTCAGATGAGTTTATATTTAGACACATTATTAAAGGACATGAAGATGATTTATATTTCATTAGGTAAGTTGGTCAATATAAATCATTTATAAGTTTATAATACTTTACATACTTTAATTGTTAAACATTTTTTTTTTCAAAAATAAAAACTAAAACATTTTTTTTTGAAGATCTGTAATGGAAATGATGCGTTCCTTGCACGAAAGTAATATACATTGTCAAGAAGATGCTAAGGAATATATTGGCATTCTGTTCAGACCTAGATTTTATGAATTGCCTGAATGGAAAACTAATAAAGAAGTGTGCGATCATATGCTCAGGTTTGAGATTTAATTATCATAAATGCTGTAGTTAAATACTATAATTTTCAATTTGTTCCAGGAGTTATGTTTTAATCCATTTAAACACTGATTTCGATAAACTCAAACTTTTAGTTTTTATGTTGCAAAAGTTATTTTCAGTGGCTCAAAATAAATGTTTAATTGAAGGTGCTGATGGAATTATGATGCAGGAATTAATGCTTGGTGGTCATCTTTATCTGAAAGTAATAGAGATAAATAATTTACAATTACCTATATAATTTAATTAAAAAATAAATATTTTTCAGATCCTCAAAGAAAAGTTGCAAACATGGTTGAATTTAGTTAAAATCAATCTACTTAAAGTTGATCAAGGTGGTCAACCATCTATTGGTGATATGATGACTGCATTGAGAAGATGTGATTTAATTGAACACGCAATGACAAATTTTTTTGCTACTGGTAATCTCAATAGTCAATCTGGTCTCGGAATGCAGCAAGATAAAGGTATTTTGTTTTAAATTAACCTATCCTTAATTCATAATTTATATCATTGTCATTAAGGGCACACATGCCATATTATGCTATCACAAAAAAAAATGTATACTTATTGCCCGCCGCAGCAAAGAAGGTCGTATCTCTGTTTTCCAATTATTTTTTTCAAGTTGTCATAAATTGTTTTGTGTAGTTCCCACGAAACAGATAGTAGCAACAAATAATCAAAGACTTTCTATACAATAAAATGCAGTTACTACCGTCTTCACGGGAACTACACAAAAATAGTTATGACAACTTGAAAAAAAAAAAAAAATTTGGAAAAACAGAGGTACAACTTTCTTCGATGCGGCGGGCGATATATTCACTTTTATTTAATTTAAGTCTGTAGTTTAAAAAATTGTTATTATTTCATTAAAGTATGTAACTAAATTATAATTGTAGTGTAAAAAAAAATTTTAATATCTCTTGTGGACTCTACACAAACATTTATTGTCTCCGTTTTATAAATGCCTATCATAGCAAATTTACGTTCAGCAGATCACATTTAACTTTGCTTAAAAATTAGAGTAAAACGACCTGTCATGAAACTTTATAGCAAGAACATAATCTGTGTTTGTATTTGATTTTTGTTTTTGCAATAGTTCAATTTTTAGCAAGTTTACACCATGATATAGCGTAAAATATGCTCATAACTCACTTAAAAACTGAATTATCACAAAAAAAAAATCCAGTTCTTGCCATCAAGTATCATAATAGGTCAATTCATTCTAATTTTAAATCAAATAAACTAAACGTGATCTGCTGAATGTAAATTTGCCATCTTACGCATTTGTAAGACGGAGACATCAAATGTCATGTGGCGTCCTCTTAAATAACTTTTAAAACCTATTATTATTATTAAATTACTTATTGGTCAGATTGAGTGATCATTACCAGTATTCCTGTAATTGTCTTTTGTTTAGGTTGGTAGCTCCACGTTACCTTATTCCATATTTTAGTTTAATGTTTTTCCATAAATGACTAACTGTTTAAGTTAGAGCATTTGTATGTGGGTCCTAAGAAGTACTTGCTATGATTAACAGTTTTGTGAAGAAAACCTTGACTTTTTAATGTATTTTAGACTCTCCAGTCATCTGATCTAAGTAAATATTTGTTTTTAGTTTTATTTCTTGAATTATAATTACTAAAAATTTTCTTGATATCCTTTACTATTATCTATTAAATAATTAACATCTCAGATAGTCCTAAGACTCGAATTAAATAATTTTGAGTTTCTATGTGAATTATTGATTGTGTCATCTTCATCACCAACAACTTAACAATTTCTGAGACATTGTCTTCCTTTATTATATTTCATACATTCTTTTTCAAATAAAATAGGACTCATCGATCTGAATAGTAGATCTTTTTAACCCTTTTTTTTCATATTTTACCACAATGTGATGATATAAATTGAACCAATTGAAAACTGAGTGATATTATTTTACCAGTTATTTTGTTACAGATTTATTATACTAATTCAAAACCCCAGTAGCAAACAAGATTAAATATTTCACTTAAGCTTAATCCACCATTATATTCTTATCTTTTCTACGCAAGTAATAATAGGATATAAACAATGTGTGACTATCCACATACTTTGTTATTATCTTTATAATTCAATTTTATTTCATAATTGTCGAACTATAATAGTATTTGCTGGAAGTTCTAAAAATAAAAAAAAAAAAAAAAAAAACAATGTGTTGGTTGACATGTATCACATTTTATCACAAATATTTTGTTTTTAAGACTACTATTTTTTAATGTTTCTTCATTCAACCAATCAATCATTATGCAAAATCGTTAAAATTTTTCAAATAGTTCTGAACACATACATAGCCATATGAGTTGAAAGTACAGTCCAAATCCTTTTAATCTTTTCATTAAGATTCAAAATAATTTTGAAATATGGTGTGGGAGAGAAAGTAGATATTATTACTGAGTGTTAAATGTATATAGTGTATGACACCGATAAATTGGTGGTAGAAGCATACAACATGTGTGCCCCATTGAATTTGACTTTATAAAATGTCATCTTTTTTTTAAATTCTTTAACAATAGGTCTTACAATATTGGTTGAAAACATAAGTCGAATGCGATATATGGCTCATTTCCGTGCAGTTCACCGTGGTGCTATTTTTGAGTCTATGAGAACCACTGAACCCCGAAGGTTGTTGCCAGATGCTTGGGGTTTTATATGTCCTGTTCATACTCCTGATGGAACTCCTTGTGGACTTCTTAACCATTTAACCAAATCTTGTATAGTGAGTAACAACTAAAATTAAAATTTTTATTGATAATATTAAATACATATTTATTTAGGTCACTAAATCAATCAGTAGAAAAGTATTGCGTGACATTCCAAAGGTATTAGTATCCCTGGGTATGTGTGAAGCATCATACAAACCTCAAGATATCAATATTGGATTTGTGTATAATGTAATTCTTGATGGTCGTATAATTGGATATGTACCAGAAACATTGACAGCATTATTTATTAGAAAGCTTCGTACACTGAAAGTGAAAGGAAAACAAGTAAATTATTATTTACATTCAAACACATACCAGTGTTCCTAATAAAATAGTTTTATTAAGTTTATCAGCCAAATTCTATAATCTTGAATAAAATTCCCAATAAATACTATTACTTAATTTAAAAATTATAACTGAAATCTTTAGATACCAGAGACTACTGAAATTGTATGGCTTCAAAAGAAAGAAGAAAATATTTTGGGTCAATTTCCCGGTCTTTTTTTGTTTACTGGAAATGCAAGAATGATGAGACCAGTTTTTAATTTAGATTTAGAACAAATAGAGCTAATCGGAACTTTTGAACAAGTTTACTTAGATATAAGTATTTCAGAAGATGAAATTAGACCTAATGTATGTATAACACTACAATTTAAGAATTGAAAACTATTTAAATATAACATGTATTGTTCTCATAATTTAGATAACTTCATATAGAGAAGTTACAAAAACAGATTTTCTTAGTCATTTAGCATGTTTAATCCCTTTGCCAGACTACAACCAAAGTCCTCGTAATATGTATCAGTGCCAAGTAACTATATATATACATTTTTAAATAAATTATAATAAATAATGTTTTATATCAATATCTATATTTATTTGCTTATATCTAATAATAGATGGGGAAACAAACAATGGGAACCGCTTGTCATAATTGGCATTTACAGTCGGAAACAAAATTGTACAGGATACAATCACCAGCATCACCGTTGTTCAGACCTGTTCATTATGATGCATTATCAATGGATGATTTTCCAATGGGTACAAATGCTGTTATAGCTGTCATTTCATACACAGTAAAAAAAAATAAAATATCAGTTAATATACTATAGAAAAGTTAACAAAGAATAATTTTTTTTTAGGGTTACGATATGGAAGATGCTATGATTATTAATAAAATGGCATTAGATCGAGGATTTGCTCATGGTTCTATATTCAAAACTGAATTAATTGAAACAAAAGTATATTAGTAATTTTAAATGTTATTTATTAAATCTAAACTAACTCAACTGTTTTATTTAGCCACATACTTATTTTATGCGTGACCCATTTAAAGAAGATCTTCCAAATTTTTTGGGTGTAGATGGTCTTCCACATATCGGTTTAAAACTGTCTAAAGGAACACCATACTATAGGTAACTATAACTAATAAATATTTTTAATTTAAAAATTATTTTATGAAGTTAAAATATAATTTATTTAAGTTATTTTGATGAACAAATACAAGGATTTATAATAGCTAAGTATTTGAGCAATGAAGAAGTTATCGTTGATTCAGTTCGTCAATGTGGGGATTTTACAACTGGCCGAAAAATACCAAATAAAGCTACGATTACCGTGAGAGTTCAAGTATGTGCATTTGATTAAAAAAATTCAAGTTCAAAAAATGTATTGCTTTTGTTACATTTTATTTATATTATCAGAGAAACCCAACAGTTGGAGATAAATTTGCTAGTCGTGCAGGACAGAAGGGGATTTTTAGTAAAGGCTGGCCTGCAGAGGACTTGCCATTTACAGAAAGTGGAATGGTTCCAGACATTGTTTTCAATCCTCATGGTTTTCCTTCAAGAATGACTATCGGTGAATATTTTTTTACACTAATAATTTTAAACTTTTCTATAAACTAATTTAAATGTTTGTCTTTAGCTATGATGATAGAGTGTATGGCAGGCAAATCTGCAGCAGTGCATGGTGTTGTACATGATGCTACACCTTTTAAGTATAGTGAAGAAGATACTGCAATTGATTTCTTTGGAAAACTCTTAGAAGCAGGTAAGACATATTGTTGAAAAAATGATGTATTTAGTCTCTTACTAGTATGCTTTTCAATAAATCACTGATGTATTTGATAATTACCAAAATGTAAAATTGTATAAAATATTATTATAAATACTTAGGTGGATACAATTATTTTGGAACTGAACAAATGTATAGTGGTGTAGATGGCCGAGCAATGAAGGCATCTATTTTTTTTGGTGTTGTTCATTATCAGCGATTGAGGCATATGGTTTCGGATAAGTGGCAGGTAATTATATCATAATACAATATGTTACTAAAAACAAAATAGTTGACTAATTGTATGCTAGGTACGAAGTACTGGCCCAGTTGATGCTGTTACAAAACAACCTGTGAAAGGCCGTAAAAGAGGTGGTGGCGGTCGTGTTGGTGAAATGGAAAGAGATGCATTAATATCACACGGAACTCCATTTTTAATGCAAGATCGATTTATGGATTGTTCAGATAAATCAACAGTTAGTATTTACAATTTTAAAATGCTCAAAACTTGCTTTGTAATTAAAATATCAAGCCTCAAAGATGTCCTGTATGTTATTTTACCTCTAAATTGTATAACTGCATCGGTGGTGGCTAAATCCTAATGGCGGTTGTGGTAAATTATGTGGCTGCATTTTACCGCTGTAGCTTGTGGGGACCTCAAAAGGTTAATATAAGTTTAAAAAGGAACAGAATAAAAGGAATTATTGTAAATGTACTATTTGCTATGTTTTATGTTTGCAAGATCACATGCACTAGTCAGTGGCGGATCCAGGGGGGGGGGGCAAAGGAGCATTTGCCCCCCCTCCCCAACACCGTAATTTTCCTTTGTTATACACTGTGTTTAGCCAATTTTGCAACTTTTTGTACTTTTGCCCCCCCCAAAATAAAGCCCTGGATCTGCCACTGGCACCAGTGGCATCCTCTTAATAAACATTAAACTTTTAAAACTTTGGCTTATAACTGTTGTCTTTTTAAAATATATTGTACTAAATTCTTAATTTATTAACACTCTTTTGTTTATTTCTAGGCTCTGTTGTGCTTAAAATGCCATACAATCCTAACTTCATTAATTCAATTTAAAGAAGACAGTTATTCAAGTAAAATTGCTAAATGTAGAACATGTGACTCTACTCAAGTACAAGAAATTGGAATACCTAATGTATTTCGATATTTATGTTCTGAACTTGCTGCAATCAATATTAAATTACAGTTAAATATTGAAGTATAAATATATTGTAAAAAAATTTTTAAAAATAACAATTACAATTTATTTTTTTATTTTTTATTATGATTCAATATATTAGCATAAAACAATTTAATAAATAAAAACTGAAACTATCAGATATTACACTTGTATTTGATCTTCTATATAGATGGTATTATTCGTCTAGATTTTCCTTTCCTATTCCTTTTTATTTCTTTAGAAATAACGGATTATTTATAATAATAATTTTTGATATTTAAAGCAAATGTGATATGGTAGTATGCAGTCGGTTGTTCTCTAGAACATTAACGTTAACTACTAACTAATATGTTTTCCAATCTTTATCATTTTAAAATAATTAACATCTTATACAAACGGCCAGCGTGCAAACATTGTTATATATGACAATTGCTCAGCAGGCGGGACACTGATATAGTGATATTGGTATATTATATTCTTATCAGTGTTTGGAAGGAATGAATTCCTTTTTAAAAAACGGCAAAATGAACGAATTCCTTTTTATAATAAAAGAACGAGAAAATGAACTAGTCATTTTTTTCAAGGAAAAATTACAAAATTGTTTCTTTCCTTTCTAGTTCTAATAATTTATACAAAGTATGTAAATAAATGAAATTAAGATGAATTTTTTTTGAGTGTATAATGTTTATTGTTAATTAGTGATCGTTATCGAGTATTGACGTTAAGACAATCCATATACGTTGGCCAACAATTTAATTTATAAGAAAACCTCAAAGTAGAATTATAATATATGAACCTACTTGTATATTATATTAGAATTAAAAACTAAAGAAGTATGCATATGAAAAAAAAAATTTATGATTAAGTAAGAATTTTTATTTTATTTGGATCTAAAAAAGGAATTCATTCATTTTCCAAAGGAACGAATTCCTTTTTATAAGGAACTTGCCAAACACTGATTCTTATTGAGTCCTCACTCCTCAAGACTCAATTCTATACTAGACCCTGATTTGTCAGACAACTTAGGACTTTATTTATTTTAATACAATATGAAATAAATCATAATTAATCTTATTTGCCACATAAAATTGCCAAATGCCAACCACGGATATAGATACTATAGTATCTATATACGTGATGCCAACCGACCTTGAACCTTAGATTCATGGAGGGAATTCGCCATTCGGTATCTCATAGTTCTAAATAGAAATCAGTGGTGATAATCACGAACTACTACATAGGACTGGACACTGTGGGGGGCCGTATTAATCCGGAAAATAAATGGGCGGAACGTATAAATTCCGGACCGTATAAATCCGGAACGTATATCGCCGGAATCCAAAAGTGAAAAACCGTATTTGGCCGGAACGTATGCCTCCGGAATTAAAAAAAATACTAAACCGTATTTTCCCGGAACGTATTTATCCGGACTGTATAATTCCGGAACGTATATTGCCGGAATCCAAAAGTTAAAAACCGTATTTGGCCGGAACGTATACCTCCGGAAATAAAAAAAAACTAATAAACCGTATT
>NC_042496.1:2547152-2579961 GCF_005508785.2 Acyrthosiphon pisum | reverse complement strand
CTTATTACGCTGTTTCAAATCCTCGCGTTATACCCGTTTTCTACTACCTAGTCTATACCAAATGCGACGCATAAAAAAATGTAATCACGGCAAAGGTAAAGCACTATATAGGGATATATGCAACAACTAGATTATTCTACGAAAACAATTTCATGAAATAAAAATGTTTATGCGTCATGCAAGAAGATTATAATATATATATAAGATGTAACCAGATGTTTTGTAAGAACCGTAGTATAGATTTCAGTGTCTGGTTATGCATGGAGATGGAATACGCGTGATATACGCGCCCAGCACTTTTGAAGATTTCCACTTTTTTGCCCGACACTAAGGGATTCCCACTTTACCGGCCGCTGGACAGAAAAAGGTCGCTCTCCAACGCTTCAACCGCTATCGAAAACCAAACTTTCGGCGCAGGCGTGACAAAATAGTAGGTATATTGTGTGGCAAGGGCGGGAAGTGAGCTATTTCAGTTGCGGGCGACGTGTGCGGCACGAGCCTTCCAGGGACGCATGTATAAGCTCGGAAAGTATTCGCACGGACTGTAGAGTTCCGGAATGTAAAGTGGCGGACCGTATTGTCACGGACCGTATAAATCTGGAAAGTATACTCCCGGACCGTATTCTGGCGGAAAAAAAATTACGTACACCATATAGTCGTGGACCGTAGAAATGCGGAATAAAATATTTTTCGAACCGTATTATTCCGGACCGTATAATCGCGGAATTTCAAAATATGCGGACTGTATTGTCACGGACCGTATAAATCTGGAAAGTATTCTCCCGGACCGTATTTCCTAGGAAAAAACATACACACATACAAATCCTGATTCGCGATAAGCGCAGTCTATTGGTCTACCAAGTCTACTATTATTCTTAGCCGCATTCATACCCATTTGTTAAGGGGTTTGATATAGGCAATTTTATATTGATGTTTTGGAATGGAATTTTCCAGGAGCACCACCGATACCATAACATTTTTTTTTAGAAACGTTAATTTCTGGCCGGACAAAATTTAAAATGACATATTAATGATACTTATTATTTGAAATATATTATATAGAAAAAATATGATTAGGAACTGTCTATGTTTGGAAAATTAATAAATAGAATATTAATTCTTAGGAACAAATACAGATGAGAAATTGGATAAACGAAAACATGTTACTTGGAATCCGCATAGTTTTGAAAATTAATAATTAACCTGAAACACGTATTATTATGAGTAATATAGAAATACATATATGTACATTGTAACTATATTGTGCAACTCGGTAACTTTTGTAAATTGTAACAAGTTACTCATTTTCAATTTAACTTGTAACTTGTAACTAGTCACAAATTGTCTTATAACTTTACATGAAAGTTACAAGTTACGTTGTTCTTTTTGTGCTTTAATAATTTATAAGTGGGTATAATTCGTTCATTTTGGTTTCCACAATTAATCTGGCTAATGGATATTCAGTGTGTTTATGATTATGGTTGGTACCTATATATTTTTATAGCGAGTTACAATAAATTTAGGAATTTGTCCAACCCTGCAAGCATATAATATATGTTAACTGCAGAACTATACAATATACGAATCCATATTAGACTTAAAGTCCGGGTTTATAATCTCCTAAAACATCTAAAATATGTTGCTAATATTCTATAAACAAAACTACAAATATTATTATTATATTATCTGAAAAATTAGAAAAATATGCAAAAATAATCAATAATCATAATAATTTATTATACCTATTGGCTATTATTATGCTGCACTATACAAGTTCTTAATTTTTTTTTTTACAATACCTAGTGAAGTAGGTATACACTTCTATAATGGAATAATTCCACCTAAGAAACAGTTAAAATAGTGTTCCAAAATTTAAGTTTCCAATAAATATAATATTTTCCATCCCATAATTGGTTCGAAAATTGTTTTTTCTGGTTGATGTTTTTTCCATAGAGTAACCTGGGGTATAATGGCGCACCTAACATTAACAGCTGTTATTTGGTGGCATACACGTTTTAGAAATATTGTTATAATACTGTTTTCCAATCATAAATATTATATGACAATCATAATAATAATAATAATAACTATAATTGATACCATAATTTTTCAAGGTACAAAATACATATACAATAGAATTAAATAATGGGTATTTTCTCATTTCAAAAGCAAAGCTTATGCTGAAATGAAAGTTCATAAAAAATGCAGTAAATTTTTTTAACTAGGATTATATTTATAATATTATTAAAACCGATATAATGTTTATCTTAAAAAGTAGATATAAATTCTTATCTAGTATTGAACTATCAAAGGTAAACAATATTATACTATTTATTTAATTCTAATTAACATTAGGATTTTTTTTGTTGCCTTCTATGTTCTCTGGCCCGCTAAATTTTTGCACATTCAAAATTGGCCCTCTAGTATCATTGAGTTGCCCATCCCTGATATAGATGATCAAAATTAATAAAAAAGTATTTAAATATAATATATTATTCTAGGTAATTATATAAATCTAAGGTGATGACATGCATCTTATAACTATTATATGATTTGTATAACTAACATTAATAATTGGACAATATTTGCCAAAAGTAGTAGAACAAAAAACAGATTTAGTACAAGCTTTTTCCTTACTCCTAGTACCTATTATATTTATGATTACATTTTATGTCATCAAATTTAACGGATTACCTACATTTACTAATATATATATTGCACTGACGTGACAAGACACAATACGTGGACGACAATTTTATTAGGGACACGTTGTTACGACGACGACGGTCTTGCAAAAGCTGCCGCCACCACCGCCGCCGACAGCGGCCAGACCGGTTCTCGGTCGCAATCTCGCGGACGTCGATAGAGACAGAATCAAATGCTCTTTTCAAATCAAGGAACATGCCTATTACCTTATTTCCTTTATCCAGACTTGAATGAATGAAATTCGAAGTCTGTAGTAGATCCCCATTAATTAGATTTACCTTTCCTGAACCTACACTGACTATTTAGAGAAAAAAATTATGATAATTTAAGAAATTTACTTATCTATTTTTAAGACATTTTTGAAATAGACAGCGTGAGAGACTGAGAGAGGTAGGTCTATAATCAGTAATATTTTCAGAAGCCTGATTTATATGAAGGAATGATAACGGATTTTTTAAAATTGTGTAAGAATTATTCCAGATGCCTTATTATTAAAAAAATATTTAAAGGTATCGTTATAGTTTTGCATGTATTCTATTTACCATCAAAAAAAGAGGAATTTTCTTTTATGTTTATGATATTTTCTTCTATTTAATTTAAAGTAATATGCAAGGCTGGGAAGTAAATGATTTTTTTTAACTCAGTTAAGTTAATATGCACCAATAACAAAAAGTTAAAAGTTGATTTAACTATAGGTTAACCCAGTTAAGTTAAAAGTTAACACACGCTTTTTATTAACTTTTTATTAAGCTAAAAAAAAGTTAATTTGTTTATATTATAGACTATAGTGTTTATACTTTACACAGTATTCCCATATTAGTTAGATTCGAATGATATACATTTTTTACTTAAAACAATTCACGGTAAATAATTTTTGACATGAAAACGAAATAGACTGAAATAGTGAAATATAATAAAATAAAAAACAAAATAAATTAACTTAACTTACTTATTGAAATGAAAAATTAACTTTTGAATTTCACGTTGATTAAAAAAGAAATTTAGTAAGTTAACAGTTAAGTTAATGAAAAGCCCAAACTAACTAGTTAATTTAAAAAGTTAATAAATAATTAACTTTTTAACTCGTTAATGCCCAGCCTTGGTAATATGTGTTAAGAAGATTGAGTCACTAAAATGACATTTATCATGCATATTAGACTACTGTACATTACTGTAACCATAAAATAAAAATATGAAATATTATTTCCAACATTGCTAAAGAATAAGTTAAATTCATAATAGCATTAATATGTTTATAGTCACAAGAAGAAGGATTAGTAACATCTTTGATTAGAGACCAGACCTTTAAGCAATAAGTTCCTGTATTTAATGTAATTTATAATTATTAGCTTTCATATCAAATTGATTTTTTAGTTTTTTGGAATTTAAACATTAGGTACCAGCTATACGATATAATTAATATGCTACGTCGCCGTCATCACGATATAAACTATAAACCTATTTTTTTTTTTTATTAAACATGACCATAATTCTAATGTTTGAATAGTTTTAAATTAGTATCTTTAGTAGTTTAGTAGCTTACAGAGGTCAGAGACCAAATAATAAATAATAAATAATAATAATAAATAATAATCCACATTTTAAATTGCCCATTTAAAACCCCTTAGGAATGTTTAAACCATATTATATGATTGTAGTAATAAATTACACCGCTTGATGGCGTTAGTATCATTTAAAATTAGGATTCCGCGATTATACGGTCCGGAATAATACGGTTCGAAAAATATTTTATTCCGCATTTCTACGGTCCACGACTATACGGTGTACGTATTTTATTTTCCGAGAGAATACGGTCCGGGGGTATACTTTCCAGATTTCTACGGTCCGTGACAATACAGTCCACATATTTTGAAATTCCGCGATTATACGGTCCGGCATAATACGGTTTGAACAATATTTTATTCCGCATTTCTACGGTCCGGGACTATACTTTTTTGTTCCGTATTTATACGGTCCATGCAAATACGTTCCGAGATTTTACGGCCCCCCTTACCTACAGACCCAAGAACTTTATTAAATACTACTAGAAGTACTGAAATTAGGAATATACTTTGGTCAATATTGGCATTATGGGTTGAAAAAGGGATTAATTAATTTTTTGAATAAGAACGCTCAAATTCAAAGCAATAAAATTGAACTAATGATTGGTGTTGATGGTCTCCCAATTAGTAAATCTTCAGGGAGTCAACTTTGGCCTATATTGGGTTCAGTTATAGGGTTTAATGAAGTATTTATTATTGGTATTTACCACAGCTATTCTAAAAAACCTGAAAAGTCAAGTGAATTTTTAGAATATTTTGTCGATGAAGCTAAGGAACTGGTGAACAGTGGTTTACTGGTTAATAATACAAGTTATCAATGTTTTATCAAAGTAATATGTGCAGATGCACCAGCTAAGTCATTTATTCTAAACGTGAAAGGGCAGGGAGGCCGTATTAATCCGGAAAATAAATGGGCGGAACGTATAAATTCCGGACCGTATAAATCCGGAACGTATATCGCCGGAATCCAAAAGTGAAAAACCGTATTTGGCCGGAACGTATACCTCCGGAATTAAAAAAAATACTAAACCGTATTTTCCCGGAACGTATTTATCCGGACTGTATAATTCCGGAACGTATATTGCCGGAATCCAAAAGTTAAAAACCGTATTTGGCCGGAACGTATACCTCCGGAATTAAAAAAAACTAATAAACCGTATTTGCCCGGAACGTATTTATCCGGACCGTATATTTACGGAAAGTATTGTAAATTGCCTATTTGAAACCCCTGAAAAAGAAGGTTGAGAACTTTATTGCTAGATCTTTATTGCCAGTAGGCTAGGTTTGACCCGAGCTTTCATTGTTATTAATTAATATTCTTATTGTGTTCATTTTTATTTATTACAAAGATAATATGTGATCATAATTTGGTCATATTATATTATAATACATTTTGTATAAATAAAAATAAATAATACCCATAATCCAATATATTTTTTATTATTCTTAGTTTTCAATGGAGCGATGAATATGAATTTACTTAACAAAAATGTGTGTTTTTTTTTAAATCTGTTTGTAATTAAAATTATTTCTCTGTAACTTAGGTTAGGCATCTACCAAAAAGTTAAAGTTGACAGTCTTCACTCAGAATAATTTCTTGTCGTGTGCTTTAAATTTAACACATCCATTACAGTTATATACTCAAATATTCAATGATGAGACACATTTGATACCTAATACACAGTAAAGCTGTTAAATACTTGACGAATTTTTATAATCATTGGATATTTAAAAAAACAACTTTTTTTAAAACATTTAGTTATACCTTCACAGAGTTGAATTAAATAATAATTAAAACATATGTCGTATGATCACTCCAGGATGAACGCGTAATTTGTTTTTAAGAAAGTAAACTTTAAACACTGTGGACCATTCAGTACGCTTCAGAACTATAGAATTTGGAGTTTAAAAATAAGATGCAGATACATTAACAAATTACCATATTAGATACCATATTATGAGAGCTTGATGGATACTTTTTCAAATAGTTTACACAGGCAATCTGTTTAATTCATTAATTTATGAAGTTCCTGTTTAATTGGCGCGAGCAGTTAATTTTTCCAACAATATATATTATTTATTTATTCAATCATCATAACCATTAACCATTACATTGATATATAATATATAATATATTATATGATGTTATAATAAAATAGGATGATGTAATCAAAAAATGCATAGTATCATAAGTACAACAATTGTATATTTATATTATTATTTATTAATAACCAAAAGGGTTTTATATTCATTTTAATTGTATCTTAAATAGCTGGTATAAATAAATTCTTATTGATAGGTATTGCATTAAATAAAAAGAATCCAGTTTAGTTATTTTGATGGTTGAAAAAATAGTAGAAAATTGTAATATATTTTAAAATATTAAACATGTATAATAGCTAACTAGACATAATATAGCATATTATACCCAAGACATTTTTAATAATACTTTCTGAATATATGATATAAGCAAATTAGTGGGTGATCGAGTAGTGATACAAAAAAAAATTTTTCCCTCCCTTCCCCAATAATGGTTGGTGGTGATCTAGTTGGTACTTCCGGAAGGTCAAAAAAAAAAATAAAAAACTTCCCAATACTTTTCAAATTAATTGAGAAAAACTATAACTAAAATAAGAAATAAGGGAATTATTACTCAAAAAAATTTGTATTTTCTATACATACCTAGTATAATTTAAATAATATTTTGACTTTTTTGATATTAATAGGTACCTCTTAACGACCTATTTTCTAATTTTTAAAATGTATTTTTCATTTAGTTGTTATAACAGTTTTTGATATAAGATTTCTCATAAGTTGTTCTTACGTAAATCAAATATTTTTGATTATGAGGGTTATAGGTCAAATTGGTCAAAATTACTAAATTTTTTAAATTCTTGTGCCAATTAGTTATGTATAAAATGTAAATTTTTACAGCATATGACTGAAAATTTAAATTTGTGGTAAAAAAGTCAGATCCATAAAAAGTGCGCTGTATGTGTAATAATATAATATAATTATATAAAAAAATGTTAAATGATTATAATTAGGTACTTAATATCATTGCCTATATAAAAAACAATCGAAATTATTATCTAGCGCCACGGTCGTGGCATGAGCTAAGTAAAAAAAAAAAAAATAGCTGCACGACGGTGTGTATAGTATATCGAAGCAGGAATTGCCCATTTAAACTGTGTAAAATACTGGTATATTTTTTATACAACATAACTAATTTTCTAATGCATCAATTAACTTCTAGTAAACACCAAAAAATCAGAAATATTGTGTAAAACGTGCTTTTGTAAAAATCATCAAAATCGTACGTTTAGAAATTACGTTATTCGTGAAAAAGTGCGACATTTTTAAAGGAAATTTATATTAAATTTAGAATCACGCTAGCCGTCGTCGTCGCATAATCAGCCGGTTCCCCCACTCAATTTCGTGTATGCAGCTCGAGGCCTAGGTGGGAGCAAATGACGACGAGTGTCTGTGGTCGGCGGGTCATAACCATGTGTTTTTTTTATAAAATTTGTTTCCGTGTACACGATAAGTAGGTAGTTGAAATAATGCTTCGTTTTCCAACTTGGAAAGTTTTACACTAGAGTAGTAGAGTGAATCTATACCTATTGTTTAAATCACAACAAAAACCCTTCGTAGACTTCGTGCAAAAATGGCCAAGTAAAAAAAAAATATTAGATCATTAAGCACTATAAAGATGTGATATCATGAATTAATGCTAAGTATATTGAATTTAAGTAAACGTATTTTGTTTCAGTAATTTATTTACTTGACGAGGAATTATTTCTTAAAAAAAATTTAGAATAATATAAATATGAATAACAATATTATTAAAATAATCATAAATACCTAACGCAGAAATGCTATTATAAGATGATAAAATCTACAAATTTGAAATTAAAAATACCACAATCTCGTTGCTCTAAAAACATTTTATAATTAGTTTCATTGCTTTCAGTTCTAGTAACATATAATAAAAATTTTATATTAAAAATAATTTACCGCCCAAAGCACTAGCTTAAAGTGTTTACTGGGAAATACGGCACTGGCCATTTAATTATTTTGTTCATCACACTTTGTTAATTCCTCGCCAAGTAAATAAATTATTGAAACAAAATACGTTTACTTAAATTCAATATACTTAGCATTAATTCATGATATCACATCTTTATAGTGCTTAATGATCTAATATTTTTTTTTGTCTTAGCCATTTTTACACGAAGTTTACGAAGGGTTTTTGTTTTGATTTATACAATATAGATTCACTCTAGTGTAAAACTTTCCAAGTTGGAAAACGAAGCATTATTTCAACTACGTACTTATCGTGTACACGGAAACAAATTTTATAAAAAAAAAACATCATTGTAAAATCAACACATCCGCTCAGAATCTAATATAAAATAATATATAATGTATACATAAAATTATTTATAAAAAAATGTAATAGTTATAATGTGTATTAGCTTAATGAACTATGGTTAAAAAAAAAATCGGTATATATATAATATATTTTTATTATAATATGATGTGTGATTAGGTACTTACGTGATTCCATTTTTTTTACCATTATTGTCATATCGGTATCCATCATGGTTCATTGTAAAAGTGTGTATATATTTGAGCAGATATAATAAATATAATATTATAAATTTTGAATATTATAATTTATAATATTCAAAATTTTAAACTACCAACATTAATCCTCCTTGAAGTCTTGATGAAGAATGACAAATTTCAAAACTCAAAAATAAGAATTGTACAGTACCTATATGCTTTATAGTATAGGTATTTCATATTGTATTTTATACACATATACCCGTATTCATATAAATTAATTAATTATATATATAACTATATAAGAGGTATAAGTAAATATTATAACTGATTTAAAATTGTTATAAAAACAAAACAAAAGAGTCTAGACATTATGCTTACTTACCTTTATAGACCTACGACTGTACGGGTTACGTGGAATTAAATATTATATTATTATTTCCAAGGATCCGCTATTTCAAACATCGAGGTATATAAACTATACGTTAATTATAAACTATAGTTTATATACTTCGATGATTTCAAATTAATAAATGATACCCATTCTAGGTAACTGTTACATTAAAAGGCCAGTATTACAATCATCGGTATGCTTCGATTACGCTTAACCGACTGATAACAGATTTTATTACCGGCCGAATTCGGCCGGTTAGGAGTCGGTTAAATTTAACGGGAGATGGTAATACTGGCCCTAAATGTGTCTAGACTAATTAATAATAATAAATAAAATAAAATAATATAACTTAACACAAATTATTAGTTATAATTTTTACCTTGTCTAAAGGTACGTAATACGTTTTGCCTTGCGCTATCACGATCTTGTCTTCTTGGTTTATTTCGACAACACTACGTTGCGATCGACAAATTTATAATTTATGCTACATATTTGCATTGTTCTAAATTATAGTTTTTAATAAAAATAAACGACCATGATACCTACAGTACCTATAAAAGTTTTTTTTTACCAATGTAACTGGTATCGTCAAGTATTAAATAGAACCTAAAAATAATTATCTGTTTTAATTTATTAAATTTTTAAACACATTTATTACTATATGTACTTCTTGTTATTTTTTTAGTTGACATAATATATGTATTTCAACTAAATAAAATATATTTAAAAATGAAGATCATAAAACATTTATATAATAATATATAACATAAAGTTACGTTACTTTGGGATCTTAGGGTGTTATTAGACCTGAAACAAGACAATTTTTTTTCTTATAGGCAATAATAGTACTTGCATCTCATTTTTAGTTCAAATTCATCTCAAATTTAATTCTAAGTGTTCTTTTAACAAAATTGCGTTTTGGGAAAACAATATTTTTTGAAATTTTTCGCCGTTAACTTACAAGCGAAGGCTGTAAACTAGAATATTGTTCCAACGTTAACACGTCCTGAGCAGGCCTATGTACCTACATACAATGGTATATCATGATTCATGCATGATTTTTGTATGATTATATGTACATTCATAAAAAAACAGGAGTTTGTAGGGTACACGCCATGTGCCATTACATTTTGCAGAAAACATTGCATTAGGTATACAATTTCATTGTGTGTATAAAATGTAATATTATAAGTAAAAGTTATAATAGTCACCAAAAATAATGTTTTTGAGTTATAACGAAATAAAAAATATCATTAATATTCGTTTAAACATCTAATTTTCTCCAAGTTTCAACTTAAAATAACTATAAAAAAATCTGTGCTTATATATTTTTTTAGATTTTTTAGTTACAATATTACCCACTTATGAGATATCTCGTTTTAAATTTCCAAGCATTAAAAATTAAACATCTTATACATTTTGAACCGAAAAATGATTTGCAAATGTTCGTGATATTGACTAATTTTGTAGAAATCTGAACTTAAAATCTTCATTGTTTATCTTCATAACAATTATTATGAAGAACCTTGTATTAATTGTTCAAGATTTTAGATTTCATTGATCAATAATAAGAAAAAAAAGTTTTCAACATTTAAATTGCCTATTTTGAACATTTTATCATGTAGATAGTAGGTATATATAGACAGCCTCTCCCGGACCGTTATCAGTTTGGTACCGAAAATGGTTGAAAAATACCGAGTTTATTTTTTAAATCAAATATTTTGTAGTTTTGTACATTGCCAGAGAGATCTTTTTCAACCTTAAAAAGTTAAAAGTTGAAAAGTTATCTAAGATCAACAATGAATGAAGTAATGTATTTTAGGAAATATTTTTATAAAAGTTATAAGTTATAACATAACTATATCAAATTCTCTGAGCGGAGCTATGAAGCTAGTGGTTTTACAATGGTGTTTATTTATTTTATTTTTTTTATCCTGTATACAAAATTTCTACTAGAAGGAGTGCTTTGATTTCAATATGTAGTATCTTATCTTTTAGCAAATTGGATCAAGGTGGTACTTTAGGGACGTCATTTTTCGATTTTCTCAATAGTTATTTAATGACACGGAAAAACCACCTAAAAATTACAAAAAACCGCTAAAATTGGGATTTTAATTTCTAACGCTTTGTTTATCACCATAAAAATGAATAAAAAAATAAATATATTTCAATATAAAATATCCAGACTGACAAATCATCTCCGCTCAGAATCGTTTTTCTTATACAATGATAATATTATATCATTGAATTCAAGTTGTGTGTGTTCTTTATTAATATTTACCTATTTGATTAGCATTATTTATAAAAGTGTCTAAACCATATACAATTTTACAATACTAGCTATATTATTATAATATTATATAGTATTTTTGAAAATATAAGTTGCTTTCGTTCGATCAAAATTAAACCGATTTTAAAATTGTGTTTTATCCATATAGTAAATCTACATAACAGATTTTAAACGTTTTAAAAATATATTTTTTTTAGACATTGGCAAAAGGAGGCTATTATTCATACGATACACATACAAAAAAACTGTACTAGAATATCTATATATCGAATTATAGAGTAACTGACTTTCCAATCATTAAATATACCGTAGATGTATAATAATTGTATAACCTTTTTTTATTTTTATTTTGTATCTATTTAAACATAAAAAGTACCAATATATTTTTACCAAAACTATTGTCAAACCATTTATTTATTTATTTATTTATTTATTTATTTATTTATCTCATAATTATAACACCATGTTCATAAGTTTGGACTTTGGATTCTAGTATTGTTATAGTTATGAATTAATTTTATTCACACTTACACGAAAAGTAAAACTACCTATGTAAAAAACATTTTTTAATTCTTTTTTTTTTTTGTGTAAAGGGGCCTATTGAAAATTATTGTCGTGGGGGTCCAATCATTAGCCAGACCGACACTGGGTACAGACGATTATAAATTATAATATTTTATTTTAATTATTTGGTGACAATTTTAAGTACCTATCTATGTTCAGTTGGTTTTCTTGTTGGGTTAATGCACATATTATATCATATAAAAATGTTGTTAAAATTAAAAATTTCTACGGTAGAACGGTTATTCATTTTTGAGTACGACAGAAAAATGATTTTGTCGATAACTGGTTTTGTGTAGAAACTACCTTTTTTTCTTAATTTTTTTTCGTTTTCATGGCGCTTTGAAACTACTGGGAATTTTTTACTTTTGAGTTTTGAGTAATAACTAGATTCACTTTCCTATTAGAAAAAATGCTGAAGTATACAATCACACAATTTTTGCTGTCCTAATAGGTGATGACTGATAGACACAAAATATAAATAAAATATAAAATCACAAATCGTTGTAAAATCAATACATTGGGCCTTTCCCTCCCCCCCCCCCCCCGACTGTTTTCGGTTTAGTAGGACATCCCCCCCTATATTTTTGATGCGGACATTTTCCTCCAATTTTTTTTAAATTAATTATTGACTAATAATATTGAATTTAACAATATAATATTATTTATTATTTAAAATGAATTTTTTTTTTTAAATAAAATATAAAATATATAAAATAGTTTTTATTTTCATAAATGTAGTAGATTATAAATGTATATGTTTGATTAACTGAACTACTTACTTGAAACAATAAAAATTTAAAAACTAATAAGTAATTTATTATATTTATGAAAATATTTGAAATTAGGCATAAATATATTTATATTAAATAATAATATTATATTTTTAAATAGTAAACTTTAAAAAAAAGGGGGGAATGTCCTACTACACCGAAACAGCACCGGGGGGGGGGGGGGGGGGAGAATGTCCGCGATTCGTGTGTGACATGGTGTGAGTTTAATTATTATGTACGTCGAAAGCAATCGGAGTATACGACAATACTTAATTACGTAATTACAAATATGTTTACAAAACAAGTTTTAAACAACTTGTTTTAAACATGTTTAAAACATAAATTCAAAACATTTATTTTGAATATTTCGTTAATTGTTTAAAACGAATAAAACGTAATATGTTTAAAACAGTGTAACTCCAAGTGAATATTGAGTTTTTTTGTTTTGAACCGTTTTAAATATACTGTTTGAACTGCTTGAAACTCAAACAATTTTTTTTGTTTAAAAACTATTTTGAACAGAAAAAAACAGTTCAAAACAAACAATTTTTTTAACATAAAAATACACCAACTGATTATTAATCTGGTGTTATGCAAGGGGTTTAATATAGGCAATTTACAACACTTTCCGGACAAATACGTTCCGGGCAAATACGGTCCGGAGGAATACGGTTTTTACCTTTTAAGAGTCCGGACAAATACGTTCCGGTCATATACGTTCCGGAAGAATACGGTTTATACTTTTTGGATTCCGTCGAAATACGGTCCGGATAAATACGTTCCGGGATTATACTGTCCGGACATATACTTTCCGGAACTATACGTTCCGTTAAAATACGGTTTATATTTTTTGGATTCCGTCGAAATACGGTCCGGATAAACACGTTCCGGGATTATACGGTCCGGACATATACTTTCCGGATTATTATAGCCCTCCGACACTGTATAAAATAAGGTGGCTGCAAAGTTGTACGGTGGTCGTACGTTCGCTATGTAGCTGCTCTCTGGTGGCATTTTTTTATACTGTGCTGTTGTAAATTATTTTATGTGATAAGTCGTGACTAGTCACTAGTGATAACTGAAAAACGATCAAAAATACAAAAATTCAAATCAACGACAAACTTTTTATATTCACTATTATTTCTAAATAAATGAATGCGTATTACTAGTTACTATGTTGCTACCAATTTGGAAAGTTTTTTTTTTTGCGTGATTTCTAACTTGCTTTTGATTAGACATACTTGAGTATTGTCTCATTCTCATGGTAATATAATAAGTAATTATAAATTACATATTTAATTACATATTCATAAATTTTTCATATTTCATAAGTCTATATGTATATAAATATTATGTTTATAAAAGTAAAATTCGAAATGTAGTAAATCTAGTACGTCACTAGATAGCATCACAGTCGCAAACGTACAACTTTGTGACCGGTGTCCCACCCTCCCCCTGCCCGGAGTGTCCAGTCCTATGTAGTAGTTCGTGGTGATAATAATATATTTTGCGATAACAGCATGATAAATGGTAGTACAGTGACGCCAACTATATTGAAATATCCAATGCAACAATCACTTTAAAAATATCTATAGTTGGTAGTTTTAAATTTTAATACGTAGAGATCTAAATTCTGTGCAGATCACTGCCATAAAGAGCACTAGAGAGCTGCACATACCAAGGAAAAACGGGAAATTTACGCAAAATCGATTTTGGTTTCAGGTTAACTATAAAACAAATGACTATAATATACACATGACATTTTCACCGAATGTTTATATTAGCATTTTCTATGCACTATAATTATTAGTGGTGGACGTATATACATAGGCGGTACTAGACCCTCTTGGTAGGGGGGGCCAGAAATTATTTTAACCATCTAACTAAATGTTCAGGGGGGGGGGTCGTTAATAAGGAATTATGTATTAATACAGGTACGGTTCGCAGGAGGGGTAGTTGCCTACTCTGCCACCCCCGTAGTACCGCCTATGCGTATATATATATATATATATATTTGAAAATTATATTAGCTCATCAAAATTTTTTGAATGCATTTGTACCAAATGCTAATGTGTAGTAATTTTTGTGTATCAATATCGTTTGGATTTTTCCAATATTGTATCACGAATGTATACTTATTAAGATTAATATAAATAAAAAAGTAAATAAAATGTATAAATATTGAACTAATAATTATTAATTCCAAAATTTGCTTCACCTAACTAATTGAAGATAAGTAAAAAAATTACTTCCGGATATTGCATGGCACTATTGATTTTGTTGTGCACCACTATTAAAATGGAAATATAAACTTCAAATTGTAAATATAAAACTTGATTTTAGGATATTAACTGTTAACTTTTAAATATTTCTTATATTTAAAATAAAGGTGCCAATAACTTGACCTAGTTCTTAAAATAATGTTGAACTATAGTTCACACTTAGTGCCAAATTCTATTTTAAATACCATTATCAAATATTACTCAATTTAATTAACACTATTTGTCAATGAATAATAATAGTACTTTTAAGGTCAATGTCATATTTTATCTATAACTATTAGTATTTTAAATTCAAGTTGTAAAACTATAACAATAATGTTAAAAACATTGACCTTCAACATAAATTGCACAAGGCATTTATTCTAAAACATTTAATATTTGACTCTATAACACTGTACAACAAATAAATTTAAACAAGAAATAACTTAATTTAAAAAGTGTACGTGTACAATAATTACTAGGTATAATCACTGGGAACAATAATAACAAAAAATAACAACGTTTTTATACTCATAATTTAATCTATTATTATAGTATTGTCACAAATACTGACATTACGCGGTAGCTTTTTTCAAATAAGCAATAACGTTGTTTCTCTCTTCTACTTTCTTAATGCCAGCAAACACCATTTTAGTGCCAGGTATATATTTCTTGGGGTTTTCTAAGTACTCGAATAATGTGGTTTCATTCCATGTGATACCTATAATCAGATATAAATAATGAAAAAATTATCCAAGGTTATAAAAAAATTTAACAAAACATAATTTCATCATTGACATTTCAAAAACTGAGTTAAAATGAGTTTTAATATCTGCTCTTAAATATTCAAATGGTTTAAGATTTTCATAAAGTTCAACTTTTATAAAATGTAAGTACATTGATCGGTTTGATCTTTAAACAATTATAAATAATGTATCAATGGTACAGTACCAGAAATTAAAAAAATGATATAAGCTAAAAGCATTAAATATAAATCTCCAGTTAACAAAAAACTAAAATAAAATTTTTCCAAATAATAACCGTTTCATAAATTAGTTAGATATATAATAAAAATATATTTACCCTTTTGTTTATTGGCATCAGTATAAGAATAACCAGCAGCTTGACCGGTTTTACGTCCGAATAAACCGTGCAAGTTGGGTCCAACTTTGTGTTTGCCTCCCGCTTCAACAGTGTGGCATTGAGAGCATTTAGTTTGGAATACCTTGAAATTACATTAACATTTAATATTTTGTTTAAATAATAGATGCACCTGAAAATACTTACTTTGGCTCCTTTGTCTACGTCACCCATTTTTGTTAATTAGGTATTTGAAAATTAAATATATCTGTAAAAATTTTAAAAATTAAAAACGTGACTCAGAATAAAACCTCAAAAAAAAAAAAAAAAAATCAAATTGTTATAAGTAAATGGCATATGAAAAATTTAATTGCAAAATTGCAAAATTCTGTTTTTTAGAGAAAACATAGTTTAACATGAAATATATTCAAGAAATTGGAATAAGTACTTACGATTTATGAATGAGTAGAAGGGCGGGAACGCACGACCTGTCAACACAGAAATGGATGTGAAAAGAACGAAACAATCGTATTGGTTAAGGAATAGGAACTAACCCAGTGTCCCAGTGACAGGATTGCCGCCCGGATTGCGAATTATGTTGTAAGCCTATTGGGTGGGGACGCCGGAAGGTCATGCTTTTTATCATCCATGACTGTAGAATTGATTATTTCGCCAATTGATTTTTCCAAGATATGAACCAAGGTGACAGTACCAGATACCGCTTAACCTTTTATTCTGTTTATCTATTATCTACATAAAAGTATATATACATATATACCTTGAATTAATAATTTACCATGAACTACCATCGCTAACAGCAATGTTTACTGTTGAATACTTGAATTGTAGGTATCTCTGTTTTATTTTTCAGCTGATTAGAAAATTAGTTATTATAAGACGTATTGGTGACTGGTGAGTACATTTTCCAGTTCTCGTTTTCTCGAGTTCGTGACATTTGACAATTTTCGATCATCGAAAATTGTTTCGTTATATTTTGCTGAGAAATTAGAATACTTTATTAAAAATGAGTGGCTTATTAAAAATTGTCAATCCAATATCACGAAGTACTTATTCAAAAATTGTAAGTATTTGTTCTCAATTTAAATTAGTAAACCAATTAGATTCTCATAAATGACTATTAATTTATGATTGCAAACTAATACAAGGAAAAAGATTGTTTGGTACGGTTTGGTCCATAACATTTTAAAAAAGCAAGATGATTTAATTAAAATTGAAGAAATTATAACAATCTTGAATCTTATGAACGAAATGCATTGGTAGATATTAAGTTCTTGGCACTTACTATGAAATTTGTCTGCTTTAATAAAATATTTAAAATCTATTATTATGTAAATAAAAAGTTATTTATATTTTAAATTATGTCAATATAACTTAGATATATGTATTATTATCTATACTTAAATAATGGTTTTTAAATTCATGAGTAAAAATAATTTTTTTTCATGAAATAATTTTTATATATTATTTCTAATAAATTATAATAGTTATTCATTAAACTTTCAACCGTATGAATAAATTAAATTAATTATTTGCTAAAACAAAGTAATTTTTATTACCAATTTTTGTTACTCAGGCTTAGTTTCAGTTAAGTATTACTAATATTACGTAATATGTTGCAACAATTTATGAAATTAAAATTAAAATTCAATTAATCAAACAATTAAATGTGTTAAAGACATAAGAAAATGTATTTATTATTTTGAAATGATATTTACTTTTCCCACTTAACTACATGTTTTTTTTATACATTTTTACTTAATTAATTATTTAACATTTTTTGAATACCTATATAGATTTTAGGACGAACTTAAAAATATGAAAAATAACCCTATAAAAAACTTAATACATGATATATACAATTGTAATTGTATATATACAATTCATTTGTATTAATGAAATAATATTATGTTTATATTCAAGCAATGTCATCATTTGAGGGAGAGGGGCAGGTGGACATTTTCCTCTATCCAATATTAAAAGCAGTCCAATTGTTGGGCATGCTGTTGGGGGAATAAAATAACTATAATTTTATCTAATATTTAGGAAATATACCTAATATTGTGTAAGTATTAGGAAACTATTTTTACAGTAATAATAATTAATATTAATTATAGTTTTTCAGTTCAATTAGTTCAAATATACATATTATAGACATATTATATACATATTATAGTGATACTAGGATGATTTTGAAAAGACATGTTTCAATTTTACAATTATGTTTTAGCAGTCGTGTTTCATATTGTAATTTTTTTGTATTTAATTTTAATTTTTGTATGACCTCTTTAGAAAAATGACGCAATTGGGTAGGTACAATTATTTAACTCCTCCGTATCTTTTTAGCTTTAAAATGAACCTATTTTTGCTCAGACACATAAAAGTTAAGGAGGATGGGAATTGTATCGAGATAAAAATTAAGTAAAAATTAGCTAGCGAGCGAAGCAATTTGTTTTTTTTTTTTGGTTCAGTCATATGGGTTAGTCATACTTTTATCCCATCCTATTGCAAACTGGAATAACTTCACTGTATTCAAGTAACATTAGTTAACTACATTTATATGCGTATTTTTTTTTTTAGAATAATTGGAACCGTCCATTAATTTGCACAAGAAACTTACATCAATCTCAATATTATTCAGCTAAACAGAGTTCAGCAGTAAGTATATATCTTCTAAGCAATTTCCTACCAGATTTAAGGATTTTAAACGATTAAATCATTAAAATAAAAACTATTTTAATCGCTTATCCAAAAATGAACAAATTAAACTACTTAAATTTATTCTTACTTCAGAGGACGCCACAACCGCATGTGTTGCCTCCTTCTTACAAACGAGTATCATACCAAATTTACGCTCAGAAATTCAAGTTTTATGCCGTTAGTTTAAAAATTAGAGTGTATTGACCAATATGAAACTTGATGGTCAGAACATTATCTTTGTTTTGTTGGAAGTTTTTTTACGATAATTCAGTTTTTAAGTAAATTATGAGCATATTTAATTTACATTTATTATACGCGCTGTAAAACTGAATTATCGTAAAAAAACTTTCAACAAAACACAAATAATGTTTTAATTATCAAGTTTCATAATAGGTCAATTCACTCTAATTTTTAAGCTAACGGCATAAAACTCAAATTTCTGAGCGTAAATTTGGTATGTTACTTGTTCGCAAGACGCAGACAACACATGTGGGTGTTGTGTCCTCTTAACCCTTTCACTGCTTAAGACATACTATTACGTTCCTATATTTTATAATATTCTCATGTGCCGGTAACCGTACAAGTTTATGAAAGCTTGTCTCGCATTATTTTATAGTTAAATAATTGGGTCATGTAAAAAAAAAAATTTATTTTATGTAGCATACACAGTTGTAGTGGATATTAGTGTAAAAGTGTTAAAATTATATGATTAGAATAGTTTATATTTAATATTTAATGTTAAATAATTTTAATAAATTAATTTAAATATTTTATATGACATAATAATGTTTTGCTAAGTATTATTTTGTGCAGTTTATTTAATTACTTTAAAATCATTTCTAGGGAACAAATGCATATTCAGTAATTGATCATGAATATGATGCTGTCGTAGTCGGTGCTGGAGGAGCTGGTCTCCGTGCCGCTTTTGGCCTAGTACAAGAAGGATTTAAAACAGCAGTTATTACTAAACTATTTCCAACAAGATCTCATACGGTTGCTGCACAGGGCGGAATTAATGCTGCGTTAGGGAATATGGAAGATGATGATTGGCGATGGCATATGTATGTAAATTGTAATTTTTTTTTTGGTACTTCCAGGTTATCTCGATTACCCAAATATTTCCAAAACTACCATGTTTAATCAGATTGATGAAAGTTTATTTATAAAAATAAAAATCATTTTGGGAGGGTACTTTCCAAACACTCGATATTTAGGGGAATTTGTCGCGAGATAAAAGAGCCATTTTTAATGAAAGTTCCAGATATAAAAATAGAAAGTCTTCTTATGACAATCAAGGAAGGTACCACAACACAAAATTATTAAGATTATCTAGCTTTGATCACTATACAGTAAATCATACTTATTATTTTGTGGACCCAACCGTGGGAGCACACACCCAAACAATTGAACGTCTTTGGGGATCGGCAAAATGGCGAAACAAAAATCAAAGCGGAACATCTCCCCATCATCTAGATTCAAACCTGACTGAATTTCTTTGGCGAGAAAACTTAGCAAGCTAATCATTTTCTAGAATTTTCATGGATATTAAGACAATACTTTCTTTTTTCTTCTATAAAAAAATTATTGACTGAATTTATTTTATTTTAATTATTTAATTTTCGTTTAAATTTTTAAAAAGTTTTTTATACATTTAAATTATTTTTACCAAATAAATATAAAATATTTGTTTGTGATAATATCTACCTAATAATTGTAACAACCGAATGTTCACAAAATGTAAAAAATATAATACAAATATAATATATTTTTGTTTTTAAAAAAATGTGATTGTCACGATAACTGATAAAAAATATGTAAATAAATAAATAACCTGGAAGATTATACCAAGTAGTCTTGGAAATATTTTGGTAGTCTAACTAAATAACCCAGAAGTGTCTTAAATTTAAATTTTTATATATTTAAAATAAAGTTATTAATTTATTATATAATAATATAATATATTTAAGTACAAATATAACCATAAATTATTTTAGGAAGGTTTGGGTTAATTTTAGCCTTTTTCTTTTTTAACAAATTTTGTTGGGTTTTTATGCCAACATTTTTAAAACAGAATATTCATTTTCAGATTTTGAAATATAAAGATCGAAATTTGATAGTGGTTTTATCTACAAGCATAAAGGTGTTGAGACAGGCAAATTTTAGTTAGGTTAATATATTAATGTATGAAAACATGCCGAAACATTGTATTCGGAGTACAGTGAAACCTGTTTTAACGTACACCTCTTCCGGACGATAGTATGATAGATATGTCCCAGCAAAAAGTTAGGTATTCCATTGTGCCCGTCTGTAACAGACACTTTTGATGATAAAGTCGGCCCTGACTGCCCATTATAATATACAGGTTTCACTATATATAGTGAATATATACCCTAGGCTTCTCAAACTACTTGATTTTCGAATACCCAATAATACTAGGCTACACTATTCTTTTTATCCCCCCTAACAATAAGTCTAACTTCGCCAGAAATGCCCCATTACCAAGATTAATGCGCTTAGCGAATTTACCTTAATACCCCTATATTAATACTCCGTACTCACTTCGTAGGCTCACATTTTTGTTAACTTATTGTTTCTATTTATTACCATGTTATTATTTGTTTCTATTTATCATTATGTTATTTATCTTATTCTAGACCTTTATTTAAGTTATTAATATGTAAAAAAAAAAAAACTGGTATATTGTTACATACTAGTCTTGTAACACACCCCATGTATAATTTTGTAAAAGCCGACTGGCGTTAATTCTAATAAAATAAAATAAATATATGATGAGTGATGACTATAAATGATTTTAATATTAAATTTAAAAAAATTTTATTTATAAAATATGTTGTTTAAAAATTATTTTATTTATATTTTAGGTTTGATACTGTTAAAGGTTCAGATTGGTTAGGGGATCAAGATGCTATACATTATTTAACTAGAGAGGCACCTGCAGCTGTCATTGAGTTAGAAAATTATGGTAAAACTATTTGAAGCTCAACACTAAATAAAATAATTAATTACATTTTATGTATGAGAAAAAAAAATTATAATAAATTATCAGGGTTGCCACAGACCTGGAAAACCAGGAAAAGTCAAGGAATTATTTTTTAAACAAGAAAAACCGGGAAAAATTTGTGAATTTAACAAACACCGTTATACATTTCTTATTCTATTTAATAATTGTATTTTATGACAAAATTTAAAAAAAAATATGTACTGAAAAGGTATTTTAGATTCGGGTGTATTTACATTAGAAATATACGTATACTATTTTGCGTGAATATTTATTATGTATTATTTACGAGCCCGCGAGAGTGTGAGACGACAGTGTAGCTCCCACCTTAGTTACTGGCGCTCGCGTCTCATCTCAAAAGATAAGAAATAGCTAAAAATAAGTTCAGTTGAATTATTTATTGTCGAATATTTACGAATATATTATTTTATAAAATGTAGAGTATATTTTATTTATGGAGTGATGGATATTAAAATCATTAATGTAAAATAATATGTCGAACATTGCATACAAAATTTTAATAAAATATTTAACAATTTTAGTTGATAATTAAAATTTTTTTTAAACTTTATTAATTTAATCTATCTGGAAAACCTGGAAAAGTCAGGGAATTTGAAAATAAAAAATTTGTGGCAATCCTGATTATTATTTACAGAATGATTTTATTTATTACTAAATATATAACTATTACCTAATAAGTTTCTTTGAAGTTATAAATTATAATTATTTATACAACTTTATAGGTATGCCTTTTAGTCGTACTGATGAAGGTAAAATATATCAACGTGCATTTGGTGGTCAGAGCTTACAATATGGAAAAGGTGGTCAGGCTCATCGTACTTGTTGTGTAGCTGATAGAACGGGTCATTCCCTCTTACATACTTTATATGGATATTCATTAAAATTTAATTGCAATTACTTTGTGGAATATTTTGCTTTGGATTTAATTATGGATAAAGGACAATGTGTTGGAGTAATTGCTTTATGCTTGGAAGATGGTACTATTCATCGCTTTAGAGCTAAGAATACAGTTAGTATTTTTTTCTTGCAAATAATATTTTTCTTATATAATTATGAATTTTATTCTTTATAGGTTTTAGCTACTGGTGGTTATGCTAGAGCTTACTTTTCGTGTACAGCTGCTCATACTTGTACAGGCGATGGTCAAGCTCTAGCATCAAGGGCTGGTATTCCAATGCAAGATATGGAATTTGTACAATTCCACCCTACTGGTATATATGGCGCTGGCTGTTTAATGACAGAGGGTTGTCGCGGTGAAGGAGGATATTTAATCAATGGTTTAGGTGAAAGATTTATGGAGAAATATGCACCTAATGCTAAAGAACTTGCATCTAGAGATGTTGTATCTAGGTCAATGACTATGGAAATCATGGAAGGAAGGTAGATATTTATATTTTTAATATATTTTGTAAGAATGAAAACTGAATGGCTAAATACAGTTAGAGAATTAAATAAAAACAAGAAACATCCTCAGTTATTTATATAATATACTTGTATGTGATAAATGCAAAAGTTCAAAGTGTTCTATGTTTAAAAATGATCAAAAGTAGTATGTAGTATTTTTTTTTACATAAAAACAGACAGTGACAATATCTTTGGTAATAAAACCTTGTTGGTGGAAGGCAAGGGTTATATCATTTTCGATATTATTTAGATTAAGGAAAAAATGTTGAACTTATCTGTTAACTAATCAAGTGTATATTGTTTTAGAGGATGTGGTCCAGAAAAAGATCATGTTTATCTTCAACTATATCATTTGCCGGCTGAACAGCTTCACGCTAGATTACCGGGTATTTCAGAAACTGCTTTGATATTTGCTGGAGTTGATGTTACTAAAGAACCTATACCTGTGTTGCCAACAGTCCATTATAACATGGGTGGAATACCAACAAACTATAGAGGACAGGTTAATAAATAATGTATTAATAATGAATTACAATATTAAATCAATCGTGATAAATTATAACTTTAAGGAGCCTGGTACCAATGAAATTTTGTACACAAAAATACGCATTACGGGAATAATGATACTGTTCTGTAAAATCAACCAAATTTGATAATTTTTTTTTATATTTTTGTTAAATAGTAAGTTCGAATATATCTTACCTTTAAGTTTAGTGGCAGGTCAATTCACTCTAATATCAAAACCTCTAATTTCATCTGCTGTACGCACATTTGGTAGGTTGTCGGTGGGTCAGCGAGAAAAACAAACAGTGCACTGAGTGCTGACATCTTCTTAATATAATTATTTATTGTAAGTCATTAGTATTTAACAGTCTTGGATAGTATTCTGAATACTTTTATAGTATGAAAATTAAATTGTTTGATTTGCATGTTATTCCCTTGCATTTAGTTTAAAACAAAAATACAAAATTCATATTTTTTTAGTTGGAAATTTGGAATCAATAATATCTATTAATATACAATATCAAAACTATAACTGGTATCGTTTCATATTTTTATCTAAAATATTTTTATGTATTCTAAATACTTTATTCGGAATATTATATTTATCAAGTATTCGGATACATATTCGGAATACTATTTTTGACAAGTATTCGAGTATTAATTCCAAATACTTTATAAAAGTATTTTACCCAAGATTGGTATTCAATAAGGTAATCAAAACATATCAACTTCCAATACTAAAATAGCTATTGTGGACCCTCAAACACAATGTATTAATGCAAATAATTAAGATGATTAGTATTTATATTTATAGTATTTAGGTATTTAAATCTTTGATTATGTTATATCAGTTACTCGCTTTTATCTCATTGTTAATTATTTTATATAGGTTATTAATCCTGAAAATGGAGAAGATAAAGTAGTACCTGGATTGTATGCTTGTGGTGAAGCTGCATGTACTTCTGTTCATGGAGCTAACCGTCTTGGTGCTAATTCATTACTCGAGTTGGTGGTATTTGGACGTTCTTGCGCTTTAGACATTGCTAAATGTAACAAACCTGGAGATAAAATACCACAAATTAGTGATGTAAATACTTAAAAAAATATTGATTTTAAGATATATTGCTATATATTTAAACTAAGAAAATAATTGACACATTTGTATTATAGAATGCTGGCGAAGAATCCATTAATAACATTGACAAATTACGTTTTAATAGTGGAACAATACCTACAGCAGACTTACGTTTAGACATGCAAAAAACTATGCAACTTTATGCCGCTGTGTTTAGAACTGGATCTACACTTGATGAGGGCCGCAATAAAATGCAATCCATTTATTCAAAGCTTAAGGATATTAAGGTATGATTAATTATTTCATTATTTAAATAAATTTAATAATATTAGATTAATCCTTAAAAGATACATTTCGATTATAATTAACATAATTATTCTTTTTAATATACTTCAATAAGAACGAAGCTACTTTACTATTGTATTGTACTTTGCCACTCAAAATAAAGCTTTAAATTATACTTGCTAAGATAATTTTCTATGATTTATAAATGGTTTTATCTTATATGAAAGATACTCATACTATAAATAATTGTTTCAACATTCGTATAGATATTTACATGTTCAGAAATCGGACTGAATAGCTTTATGAAATTATACTTGTTATATTTTCAGTAAATAACTTAATTAATATTGAAATATCAACTCCTTTTTAGAAGAACATTGTTTTTAATTGTTTTACTAACCATAACATAAGATTAAAAATGGTTAATTATTGTATTGCATTCATATGTTTACTGTTGTTATAAATGTTGTCAATTAGCCAAATTCAGTGGCGCCGAACCTGTAACCCAAGAGGGGCGTCCGCCTCCCCCCTTTTTTTCGGTGGGTGGGGTCGTGGGGGTCCGTATAACTTTTTACTTGCCCCCCCTTTTAAAATATAGTTCGGCACCACTGGCCAAATTGAATGTAAAATTATCCATCAACTCAATGTTAACAACATTTTTGTTATATAATTATTTTAACAACTAAAATAAAGTTGCATCTAATAAGTAATCTCATATAAAAGAACATTTATTTTAAAGTTCTTTTATGAAGTAAAGTAAACAAACATTAGTACATTTTTTACTTACTCCATAGCTTGTTTAAAACATGCAGATATTGTCTATATTTGTTATTAGAATTTAACTGTATCATAAATTCTATAAATATAATTTTTTATTTATATATTATAATATGTTATAGCCTAAGATGATGATATGAAAGGATGTAATTGTATGGGCAATGTCCTCAGTACCCAAAATTAGCTAATTAAGTAGAGAATTTATATTATACAACTTATTTTGTACTAGAAATATTGTATTTTACCGACCAATGATGATAATTTCAAAGATTCATGGTCAAAAATGACATAAATAGCATTGTACACTCAGGAAAATAATTTAATTAAAAATCTATTGGGGGGTACTGGAACGCCAATTTTTCCAGTTAGTCTTATGATATTTAAAGATAACACAATTATCAAGTACATTTAGTGACCAATGTTGTAATTTCTCACATCAATATTTTAAATTGTATTTTTTAGAATAATTAAAGAAAACTGTTTCTAAAATTTTAATATTATTATCAAAATAAAAAACATATATTTTCATAGATAAATGATCGATCAATGGTTTGGAATTCAGATTTAGTGGAATCATTAGAATTACAAAACTTAATGACTACTGCACAACAAACAATTGTATCTGCTGCTGAACGAAAAGAATCCAGAGGGGCACATGCACGAGATGATTTCAAAGTATGGTATTATTATTATTATATTTTCTATTATATTTCAAATCCATTTTTTTCTTAGGATCGTATTGATGAATTTGATTATAAAAAACCGTT
Organism: Acyrthosiphon pisum; assembly: GCF_005508785.2. Taxonomy (NCBI): domain Eukaryota; kingdom Metazoa; phylum Arthropoda; class Insecta; order Hemiptera; family Aphididae; genus Acyrthosiphon; species Acyrthosiphon pisum. Next base: position 2,553,195 of record NC_042496.1, on the reverse strand, counting down.
GGAAGGACAAACTCAAGTACCAATTGAAAAGCACTGGAGGAAGCATACACTTGCATGTATCAATCCAGACACTGGAGAGGTTAGTAAAATTTGAATATTTTTCATAATTCTATAAATTACATTTTTTTTTTTTTTTTAGATTAAATTAACTTATAGACCTGTAATTGATCACACATTGGATGATAAAGAAGTGAAATCAGTGCCACCTATGATTAGATCTTATTAAGATTCACCCATCACTAATCGACTACTGCTCGTAACTCTAGTCTGCCCACTTTCAATCAAATCACAAAACAGCTCAAATCCTGTTTGCATTTAAGAATATGTATGAAAACCCTAAAATAAGGTATATCAGAAAATACTATCATACTGATTTATTAATACAAGTAGCTTTACGAGCAAAATTCAAAGAAGTATTAATAGTTAATAATAGTAAAAATAAATTTCATAAATCTATTGTTATTGTTTTATTTTGTTTATTACCTGTAAATAATTATTTCATCTGATTTCTTTATTGATATTGGTAAATGGTAATATATATTATATTTTTCAACAACCAAGATTAAAGTTTTATAATTTGTTACTGATGATTGTCCTTTATTTTGATATATTTTAAACTATTTACTAAATGATACATTCAATTCTTATAAACCATATTAATGTGTTAATCGTATAATTCATTTTTAAATTTATTTAGAAACATAGGTACTTTAAATTAATGAACTATATTATATGCTTGATGCTTATATTGAAGTGTTACTAGTCACATAATATTTAATTATAATTATGATAGGAACAGAATTGAGATTTTACTTATCAGTATTTTTATTATTATTCTAATACTTTAATGGATAGACAATTAATATTAACTATAATAATATATCTATGTTTATATGGATTATGATAAAATAAAGTAATAACAATAAAATAATAATAATAGTATAGCAATATGTATTATAATATTTGTACCTAAAGGCTAAAGAGTAGTATTATTAGGAATATATTAAATAAGCTACTATAAATAGTGGAATATGTGTTTGTGTTAGTAACTTATATTAGTGGTATAATAGTTACAGTATTATATTATTATGTCTTAACATTTCTTACCAATATGAACGTGTTTTTATGGCTATTTTATCAGAAATTATAATTTTTAAGCAGAAATATAGCATGCACATCAAAACACTTAATTACAAAATGTTATAATATTGTACTTGCATTTAAAAATAAAAAAAATTTGATAAAGCAGTTTATATGATTACACATAGTTTTTAGTGTAATAAAGAAAGGTTTATAAATTTGATTTAATATTGGCTTATCTCTATGATCACATTTTTATTACATTTAATTCTTAAAATAGGGGATGCTGTACCAGTTAAATATATACATAATTTTGTAATACTTCTATAACATTAGTAAAAATTGATATATGTTCGGAAAATAATAAAAATCCATCCATTTGAAATTTAAATTCCCTGTAAGATTTAGATGGGCAATCTTTTGAATATCTTAAAATTAATTCAAAAATTATTTTTTTAAATCTTGCTTCTTATCATATTTTCCATTGTAATTCTGCCCCTATCCCCCTTAAACCCACCACTAGGATGTAAACAGACCAATAAATTAAAAGTATGTCAAAAATTAAAAAATTTTAAATACTCAATTAATTGTTTCAAAATAAAAATATTAAAAAAATCTACATATGGCCTTATAGATAAAATTCTCTCCTTTAAATTGTATAATAGTTTGTCATTCAAATATTTAAAATAACAGGGTAAAATCGATTATTATGAACGTACAATTTGGTAGGTATGCAGTATTGGGTAAATAACTTAAAAAAAGTAATTACTCTTTCCATTAAATATTTTTATTTAAATTACATTTGCGTTACCCAACATTATTTTGATCACGTTACTTTACTATTACATTCAAAAAGTAGGACGATAAAATAACATTACTTTTTTAAAAATGTAATTACAAAATCATCCCATAACGAATAATAAGTAGTAGATACATTGTTAATGACCTAATGTTATACATGAACAAAAAGTATAAGTATTAATTCCTGAAAACTTTAATAATATTGTTGCTTATTATTTATTATAAAAACTTTTAGAATCGTAAATAAATTGTATTGATTTTTAATTTTTCTCAAATATCCTAATCCCTAGTTTTTGTTATACATTCTACATTCATAAATTTATTTGAATAACGTGGAAAATAACACGTTACTTCATAGAAATTACTTTTAAAAAGTAATTTTGTTACAATTGCGTTAATCTAAATAAAATATAACAAAATTACTACAGCATTGCTGCAAAAGTAATTTTGTTACGTTACTATCCAACACTGTAGTTAGGTATGTTATGATACATTAATAAAATCGAAGACAAATGACAACACACACATAAATAAAGTCATATCTTAAGTGTTTTACCTTTTAGTGTTTCATAAATTGGTGAATATACATAATTATTTTGGTAAAATAATAAATACCAAAAAAATTTAATAAAAGAAACTGGAACCTTACAAAGTATACTGTGTACTTACACAATGAGTAAAATACAAAAATTACTATTATTATTATTTTGTACAAAATAATAATTGGCGAAATACAAAAATGTTGAAAAATTGTTTTTAAATAAATAACTAAATCCTATAAAAATAGTGTGGCAGTGTAGTGTATTCAGATATATTATAATTTATAGGTACCTAGATAGAAAGAGTAGATATTATATAATTTTATTTATGAGTCATTATGGTAATGGTTAATCAATAAAGATATTGTTACATATTATTACTAACACAAAAGTACAAAATTTGGTTAATTTTTATTATAATTCAATATCAAATATCATAAATTAATTTAAAACTATAAATTAAAAATTCAACCACAGAAGAAACAGTGGTACAAGTGTGCAACTATAAGCAATGTGATTTAAACTAAAGTAGGTACTATAATAAAAATTATAGCAGTGACGGATGCAAGAGGGCGGTGCGGCGATCGACCCTTGCCCCCCATTGACCTATGTTTTTTAAATTATTCTTTATTATAATATAGGGCTAAAAATAATAATTTTTAATATTTAAGTATTACCTAGAGTAGATAGTTATGGTTATTAGTATTGATAGTTTTACCTGATTAGCTGACTGTTAAAATATTACTACTAAATAGTAAATGGTGATTTATTTGATACATTAAGAACTAAAATAACTGTTATTTGATATTATGGTACTAATAAATTATGATGTAAGTTTATGATTGTATGAGTCTGTATTCAATATTGAAAATGCAGATTATCAGCTTCAATTATAATATAAAAAACATCAACAGGAAACTGATAGATTACCTGCTTATAATCTATGTAATGTTGTTGATAAAATGTACCTATCTAATCTGAAATTATTTTAAACTCCACAAGTTACACAATTTTCATAATTTTGAATAAAACTATCAAATACGTTATACAGAGTGTCCCGTGTCCCATTAGCCGTAGAGGTGATTGGCCGCCCGGACAAAAACCAGTTTTCCGTTTTACCTATAAACTAAAAAAATTATTAAAAAGCATGAGATTAATGAAAATGTTGAAAAGTTAAAATTTTCACAAAAATAAACTCTATAAAATGGTTATTTTCAATTGTTTCAAAAATAAAAAATTAAAAAATAACTTTTTCACTAAAAAATGTAATTTAATTAAAAAATAAAATATTAGTCCTTGTCTCTGTGAGTAATAAAAAAAACGCATTTATACTATTTTTATTATCTCAGGAGATATCGCAATACGTAAATCCTCACGGGACACTGTATACTTACGTGAGCCAAAAATAACATCTATAAATAATCAATAGGTTATACCTATTGGCTAAATTGTCTATTAGATTAATAATATTTCTACTTATTTCTGAATGATAACCATACGAAACAAAATGTTATGAGTTGTGAATGGTAACTTAAATATAAAAGTAGGTAGGTAGACTACCTATATTATTCATTAATTGGAAATAAATATTTCTCCTTATAAAATCTTAAATATTAAATTATTTTTATGAAAATGTATTTAATACCAATTAATGTTCAATTTTTAACTGTCAATCGAAAGTTTAAGGTTTTGAAATTATCGAACTTCCAAATATCCATTTTTAACAATAGACAAAATGTGTGGTTTTTAACGACGCCCTTATAATATGAATATTGTGTTTAAGAATGCTATGCGGTCTGGACTTTAAAATGTGCGGTTTTTAACGACGCCCTTATAACATGAATATTGTGTTTAAGAATGCTATGCGGTCTGGACTTTCTGTAGGTTCTATTCGACACTACACTATGCAGTATTGTCGGGACGTGCTTTAATTTTAGACTTTAGTTGCTATCGGCGATCGGCCAGTTAATACTTATGCAGGCAATTCTAAATCATGTATCACATTAGATAATATTGATATACTTTCATTATAAACAGCTACAGCCTCTAAAGTCTGATGGTTCTGTCCATACAAGGACACTGGTGGACATTTGAGTTTTCTTCGATATAATATTACTATGTATTATTATTTAAATCATGTGGAATCGGGCGTGGTTATGGACTATGGTTGCAACTGATGTTTTCACGCTGTTATCACTTTATCAGTCACATTATTTTTGGCTAGTTACACCACGAACTATGCTTATATATATATAATCATAGTTCGTGGTTACACTTGTAGGTTAGATTAGGTTCTAATATTATTTCTTCGATTTTTGCCTCGTTGATTTTAGGGATGCGACAGCGATTGAGCGATGAAATTATGAATACTGTTGGTTATAGATAAATGTTAGGTATTAGGATTTTATTTATTCGGTATAGTATTGATTGAGCCTTTTAAACTTTATAACGTTGTTTGTACTTAAGTACTTTGTTTGAATATGCTTGACAGTGACGCCGAACCTATAACCCTAGAGGGACGATTGCCCACTCTCTTTTTCGCTTTGTGTACTGTAGGCAGTATTTAGCAAGTTCCTTATAAAAAGGAATTCATTCCGTTCCTCGTTCTTTTTTAAAAAAAAGGAATTCGTTCCTTTGTCGTTCCTTTGAAATGTGAACGTGTTCCTTTTTTAGTTCCAAATAAAATAAAACTTCTTATTTAATCATTAATGTTTTTTTTTCGTATTATGCATACTTCTTTAATTTTTATTTAAAATATATAATTACAAGTAGGTACATATTTTATATGTTTATGCAATATATTATTATATATTTTGAGATTTTCTTCAAAATTAAATTTTTGGCTAACGTATGTCGATTGTCTTAACATCGATACTCGATAACAATCACTAATTACCTTCACATTAAAAAAAGGTGGGTAAGTGGATGTCGCTCTGCTGTACAGTAGGTTAGAAGTGGGTCACTGTATAATGGACAGTATTAAATTTGAATTCAATGATATAATATCACTGTATAAGAAAAACGATTCTGAGCGGAGACGGTATATCAGTCTATGTATTAGACATATAATATATACTTATCTATGGTATTAAAAAAAAATTGACCTATAATAGATACCTATAATAAATTCCAAATTAATCATATCATAATATCTATTAGGTACTTATAACGCGTTATACATAAAAAAAAAACCGTGGTACTATCATAGATATATAATAGTATACTTTAGAAGTTTCAAGTACCCACGAATAATATTATACAATCACAACAAAATAACTAAAATAGTTATCCTAGGTTTTTAATATGTAATTTCGTCCAAATTTGTACTTAAAATGACTATAAAAATAAACTGTGTAAATGTATTTTTTTGATTTTTTGGTAACAGAATTAATTACTTACGTGGAATCTTGTTTTAAATTTTCAATTCTTAGATACAAAAATTGATCATTTCATAAATTTTTAACTACAAAATAATTTTTCAAATTAAAATTTGATAAATTTTGTCAAAATTTGATCTTTAAATGCTGATAAAAAAAATTGTGCCTATGTATTTTTAATATTTTTCAACTGATATTGTAACAATATATCAGGAGCTTTGTATTAAATTTATACACTTTTTGGCC
>NC_042496.1:2542216-2546272 GCF_005508785.2 Acyrthosiphon pisum | reverse complement strand
CAAAGTGTATAGTCCTAAGTTAGGACTCCTAACAGAGGCGTGCTCACGGGGGGTTCATGGGGTTCAAACACCCCCCCCCCCCCCATCGACCGTATTATTTTTATTTTTTATTATAAAACAAATAATGCATCTTCATAATGTACTTGTCGAATTATATTATCATAAAATTTCCCAATTCGTATTTTATCGTTAAATGCTTCCAACTTCGAATATATACACTGCCCCGCAGTTGCCGATACTTTTAATATACTTTTAATAGGTACTCAAAATATAAATTTGTTTTTTAGGCTTTCAGTGTTTATTTTCTGGAACTTATTCAGAAAACTTTGATGAACTTCTTGAATTTTACCTTGATACTGACAAGCTATAACAGAAATTAATTGAGCAAAAAATTTCAAGAAAACTAGATTTTGTTCTTTAATTTTTTAATGTAAATTGTTTATTAGTATAATAGAATTGAATTTTTTGTTGATTAAAAAAAAAATATATATGGTCGTTACGTAAAAGATTAGCTCAATCAATTTTACTTGAAACCCCCACATAAATTTTCTGAGCACTTTCCTGAGTCCTAATAATATATTTATAGGGACTGGCTATTTTACCCGACCACTGGGGATAAAGTGGCCACTTTGTAGTTTAATTTTATACCGAACATTCCTATATTATAATAAAAAAAAAAGGAGCATATTAAATTTAAGAGGTTGTATAGTTGCTATTTGTATTTTGAATATTCTTTTAGTTTTTTTTTCTGATTAAAAGTGTAAAAAAAAATCATCTAACCTATAGCCATTCTTCTCCTGCCTAACTATACACTATTTAGAACATTTAGATGGGCACTTAAGAATAAATTTCCTCCGAAAGCAATCGGACTCTGGAGGCAATTCAAATTAAAAAAGCGGGTATTGTCTTATTTTTGAATAGAGTATATAGATCAAATTTAGCATCAGAAACCACCCTCTATATGGTAGACAAGCATATTTTCTGCATCGAAACGTGATAATGAATACAAAACTAAAAACACATTACTTGTTGAACCACTTAAAAACTTAATTAAAAAAGGTGGATAAGTGGATGTCGTTCAGCTATACAGTAGGTTATAAGTGTGTCACTGTATAATGGATGGTATTACATTTGAACTCTATAAGACATTATCATTGTATACGAAAAACGATTCTGAGCGGAGACGGTTTGTCAGTGTGGATATTTTATATTATATTTATTTATTTATTACTTATTATTATTTGTAAGTTGAATATAATATTGTAAAATTACAAAAAAATAACTAAAACTGTTATTCTTAGTTATTTAATATGTAATTTCGTCTAAATTTGAACATAAAATAACAATAAAAAAAAACTGTGTTTTTATATTTTTGAGATTTTTTGGTTATAGAATAAATTATTTACGTGATACTTTGTTTTACATTTTCAATTCTTAGCTATTTAAAAGATTTTATTTTATACATTTTTAACTTCAAAATCAATTTTTAAATTTTAAATTTGATAAATGATGTCAAAAATCGAACTTTAAATGCTTATATATATGCAGAAAAATGTTTTTTTGTAAACAGAAATTATGCATATGTATTTTTAATATTTTTCAACTGCTATTGTAACAATATATCAGGAGCTTGTATTAAATTTTCACACTTTTTGACCAAACAAATAATTTTATTGACATTTATAGAAAAAACTTAGATTTAAAAATACATTTTTTTATAAATTAACTCAAATAACCTAACTAATAACCTAAATAACCTAACTCAAAATGATTTGCATATTTTCGTAATTTTTACGTATTTTTATCAATATTTGAATTTTAAATGCTTTTAAAAAAAAATTATAACTGTATTTTTTATATTTTTCAACTGCCACTGGAACAATATATTAAGAGCCTTGTATTGCATTTTCAAGTTTGACGCAACGAATAACTTTTTATTGATATTTGTAGAAAAAAATAAAAAATCGGAAACTGAAAATGTTCGTAAACAGCTCAAACCAAGTCAAAATATTTTGAACATTTTATGGTAGATGCCTGAACATTCTAATATAAACATACAGTGAAAGTTGCATGTATCAACAAGTCGTTTGTTTCAGAGTTATACTTTACACCAAGAACTAAAATTGATTTTGTCGATAGCCAATTTTGCGTAAAAATTCTCGTTTTTCCTTTATTTTTATTTGTTTTTCCCGGCGCTTTCGAAAACCACTGAGAATTTTAAATGTTGACCATTTGACCTGTCCAATGCTCTAACTAGATTCATATTCCAATCGAACAAGATACTGATGTTGAAAATTGAAGCATTATTTCGACTATTTATAGTGTACATGGACACAGAAAAAATTTTAAAAAAATAGAAATACACACATTATTATAAAATCAATACATTCATTGCTCCGCTCAGAATTTAAAAACTGCTTTACTGTAGGTGTCGAGTGTACCTCGTCATAGAGTAAGTCACTCCTAAGGGCTAAGAGTATGATACTTATTTTAATATTTATTATAATATCATGCAGAATTAACTTATTAACTTATTAGTTATTTATAATAACAAATTACTTCAAAAACCACAGATATAAAATTATTATACAGATATCTGTGTCAAAAACATACACCAACCACTAATTACTGAAGTACGAATACTTTTCATACAGTTAATATTAAAAACAATTAAATTAATAGACATAGCCTGCACATATAGCCACATAGCCAAATAGGTACTAAAGTAAAATAATAAAACAAGTGCCCACTTAATACTTATCTATATAGAAGCTACCTTTACCACGAATCAAATTAAATTAATTTATATTTATATATTCAATTTATTTTGTGTCTATGCAATGTTAATTTTAAATAATAACATTACATAATTTTAAATAAATAATAATATATGATAATCCTTAGCATATTAAAATATTTACTACGCCATATTTGGTGAACCCGCAGTCTGAGCATAAGTAGTCCTAATAATATAGAATTTAATTATCATACCTTGAAAATTGTGGTACCTAGGCAAGTTTCAAGTATATCCATACCTCAGTTATGTACTCATGGATGAAAAGTAGCTGCTTATAGGATTCAGTTAACCATGATTCATGACTCTTGAGTCTTGAATATATTCGGAAATCACAGTTTATATAATTATATATAAGGACTAACGCAAAATCATAAAGGAACATTTATAATTAAACGTGCTGTCTATAGGAACTATTAACAGCAAATGCCTTCATACATACCTGAAGCACTCGGAGCCGGCGCTAAAATTTACGGGGCCCCTAATATAATTGTGATGCCCCTAATTCCAAAAATAGATTTTTTAGATATAGAAATAATTCGAGCATGAACGTAGATATAATATGTTTAATATATACTGTATAAACTGCAGTATGCATACCTATAGTCAGTGTGAAATTACCGCTACCACTGCCATAAGTTCAAATAGTTCAATGAAATTGCACTTCTAATTCTAATGTGAATGGTAATAAGTTGATAATACGTAGGTACTGCATTAAGATTGAACTTGCTGTTAATAATACAATTTGTTCTCTTGTCTAAATTAGTAATTACATCGTTATCTATAAATTATCATTCAAATTTAGTGTAAAGAGTTTTACTTTATTTGCTTCATTAATCATTTTACGGCATGGTGTCAACCATCAAAGCATTATATTATATTCACAAATATACAATATTTGTCTGAACCAGAACCTTATAACAACCGCATAAGCTATGTGTTACCTATCGTATTCGTAATATTTCGTATACATATTTATTATTATTAGCCCCCCCCCCCCCCGAAATGTTAAAAATTATTTTAATGGTCTATGATAGTAGCTCAAAAAGTCTTAAATTGTATTTAAAATATTTAAAAATGTACAATATGTATTAACACTTTTCAGCTATCTATTTGTGCTAGTACGTATTTAATGTGTAAAAGTGTAAAAGTTGATCAGCACCTCCCGAAAAAAAATCCTAGCTACGCCACTGACCTATAATAATAAGTGCATAGGCGCAATTTGGGATAAATGTATGGGGGTGCTAGATTTATATCTACTA
>NC_042496.1:2534117-2541895 GCF_005508785.2 Acyrthosiphon pisum | reverse complement strand
TTAAGTACCATCGCGTTAATCTTAATAAAAACATAACATAAATCTATATTATTACTCTGATATAGGTACCTATGTAAAATTATTATTATGAAAATGATAAGGTCTTAGAAATAAATGTATCTAAATACCTATGGCATAATCTTATAGTCAATAAAAATTCAATTATGCTACCAAGAATTTGGAGGTGCTAACATGAATTTTGGGGGTGCTAAGCACCCCAACCCAAACCCCCAATTACACCTATGAATAAGTGGCTTATTATTATTAAGTCCCGCAAACAGAATTGAAAAATATTTACATGGTAATGAGTGGTTAAGTGGTCCCTGATTTTGGGGACATACGGTATATATATTATATTATGCAAATATTTACGTACAAAATATCCTTTACTGCAGTTATTGAAACTGCCTAAGATAGATGGAATTATCGAAATATTTGTTAGTCGATTATAACGTCACTCAATTCCGTGTGTATATCTTACGAATATTTGGAACTCTTTTTATAATATTAATGAAAATAATTTAATATAGGTAGGTAGTCTAAGCGTTGAGCTATTTAATAATTAGGTATATAAGACGATCATGTATCTAAATATATAGGGAATGTTGTTATAATTATTACGTTGAGCTCATTTATTATATTTTTTACCCATAGACTTATTTCGGTCGTTTAAAGGTGGATTTATTGTGTATATAGTCGCGCAGATTATCGTCTTGTCTGAAGAAATTGGCTATGTACGACTATACCAGACGGACACAATTTATTATTTTTTACACACTTTTACAGCGATAGCGAGTGTGTGTATACTCTAATACTGTGTGTGTATAATATACCGTGTAGACTGTAGGTATGCGCACGTCATATATATAGGTAACTCTTTCTCCGCGGTAAATAACGATCGTATGACGTATCTATAGGTATGTGTAATCGAGAGCGCGCTCGTATAGATCTATATTTATACAATAAATATACCATGCATGCATGTTTGTAGCGTGTACACTACATATATGGTGCATGACACTAAATATGTGGTGCGGTGCGACATTTTAGCGAGTGTGCGGCTCGATTTTAACGTTTAACGGAATGCTGTACATGATAATAATATAATATATAGTTTATAATTTTATCATTTATCTCTACGGTGCTTGGCTCGCCGTTAATAAAATAACGGAAACGAGCGTCCGTCCGGAGTTCGTTTCGTTTCGTTTGCAGCAGTTGTAGGTAGGTACGCACCGAACGTCGTAATACCCCCTGCATCGTGGTTAAATTTTTACTTATAAGTGCTGCACAAATAAACAAATAAAAACGTAGGAAACTATAGAGTCCTTCGTGATTTATATTTATATAGTTAATTATAAACTAGTAGTTAGTACCTATAAATGTATAATAAGTATAATAATACCATTAACCATCGTACGTGAAATGATAAGTAAACGATCTGAGACTATAATAGTATACCCGCTGTATTACTGTATATAATAGTATTATATTTATATACATAATAGTATAATACTATAACATAACGGTATAGTCGGTGGATTGCGAATTGCGATTTAATAATATGAGTAGGTATATAACATGTACAGTAACTGCAGCAGTTTGCAGGTGTTCGACGCGCGCACGCTTGCGATACGTATTTGCGCATTATTTTACTTTACGTTTCTCTGTATTATAAGTACCTATTATGCATATTTCATAACTTATAAATTATCAAAGTAGTAACTGATTTTTTTTTTGGAGGAGGAGGGGGGTGAGGGGATAGAAATATAAAATCAACATACGATGGTAATGAATATAATAGGTACTGCTGAAATTTTTGTAATTTTTGAAAAATGTAGTCTTCCTCGAGTAAATCATAAACGCTCATTATTGCCTAGGTATATTATATTGTGCTCGCTAAAGATCGTATCATTACGTTCTTATAATATTATATTGTATACAATAATAATGCGTGTAATGTTATGAGTGCGAGCCTCGGTGGTTTAGAACACCGTATTCGTACAGAACGATATAGAGAGATGAGACACCTTTTAATAATCTATTTTCGTTATTCGTGTAGGTCGTCGCCGCATCCGTATAACAAGACGTCTAGACGAAGTCGTCTGTAGGGCGTATTCCGCGGGTCGATTCGCGCAACGGCGGTATGGCATGGCGTATGTAATATGTACGCACGCTCGTCTGCGTATATAATATTATTATTATATATAATATACACACGCACACGACGACACGGTCGCGGGACGCGCGGCGGCGTTTATACTTTGGGAAGAGCGGTGGTTGCGGTTGCGGCGGCGGCGGCGGCGTCGACAGCCGTCCGCCGGATGCTGTGGAATGCGACGGTGATCGCGTCCGCAGAGGCCGGTTAACACGCGTGCGCGAGCGCACAAGTGTGTGTGCGTGTGTGTGTCTGTGAGCGAGATAATATTGTTATGTATATGCGCGCCGCCGCCGAGCGCCGAGAGCGGTGGTAGTTGCAACGATGTCTGCCCGCGCTTGCCGCTGTTCGTTTTGCCGGATCTGGGAATGAATGGCATTCCGACATCGGTGGTGCGGCGAGGGGACGGCGAGTGTATACAACCATACATATAATAGTAATAACAGTAATAATAATAATATATTAAATAGGCCTCGTCGTCGTGGCCGATCGAGAGGGAAACGCGTGGCGGCGTGTATAGTCGCGTATAACGAAAATACTACCTATACAGTATATAATATACGCTTGCAAGCCCGCACAACGCCCGACAACGCCTATTATTTTATTTACGCGAACTTGGCGTGCGCGACAACGGTCATCGATAACGCCGCCGCCGCCGCACAGACCGTATAAACTATTATATCGTATTAAAATATTTTAATGCGCCACGGCCCACGGTACGATATAATATACGTATATATACTAACATACGAATTAGGGGAATTTGGAGGGAGAAGAAGGATAGGGTAGGTCTTGCCTTCCTTAACTTTTTAAAGTTTTGAAGAGGAATTTTTACCATAAATCGTACAGTAATTTGTAAATTTATTATGATATTTTAGTATTTCACTGACATTGCAGCTTGCATTCGTTATTGTTGGGAATTTCTGACTATATTATAGCCCTCCTAGATCCCTCCACGGCTCCACCCTATATAATGTTGACGTTAGTTGCGCCTATACGGTCTATGGACATGGGACTGCACGCACGCGAAAACCATACTTATTCATATTATTTTTAAAACTCTTGTCATGTGAAGTTTACTTTTGGTTTAAGGTACCAATATTTTGTTGTTTTGGAGTTTAGATTTTAGAATGGTCCAGAGCTTCAGAGTTTCAGACATCAAATTGATTTTCAATCCACAAAACTTATTTTCTAAGGGTATCATTGTTTGTTCAGTTAAAATCACGAGATTTAAAACGAGGTCATTGGGCATAATGCTAACGCAGTTCTCCCTAGGTCCTTTCATGTTAGCGGCTTATAATGAAAAAAAGAACATTCCTACGATGGTATTTTATAAACATTATATTATATTATTCATTATTATTTAAAAACATGTCATCTCGTTCAGCAAATAACTTCTTCCTCGTCTGCTACTGATATAAGTACGGTTATTAATGTTGTTAGTTCTAGGTACCTTCTACCTACTGTTGTGGTGGCAGCGACTTATAAACTATATAGAATCAATTATTTTTTTGTCACGCCTACACCGAAAGTTTGGTTTTCAACGGTTAAAGCATTGGAAAGCGTCCTAGGTAAAGTGGGATTCCCTATATAGTGCCGGGCGATAAAATGTAAATGCCAAAAGTACTTGTACTTGGCGTTTCCCCTGTACAACCGTCAACCAGACACTAATCAATGAACGCTTAGACGTAACGAAAAATAGTATGTGTGGCTCGTACGGGAAGGAAATTTCAGTCTTGGGCGAAGTGCAGCACACGTCGCCTGTGACTGAAATAATTCACTTCCCGCCCTTGCCACACAATATACTACTATTATGCTCACAATTTATTTAATACTTAAAAATTTTAAAGTTTTAAAACTATGGACTATCTAATATTTCATTATTTTTGTTATTTTTGAATAATCTGACAATATTACACTCATTATAATATAATAGTCTTTTATACCTAATCAACTTGATCTATAATACAAACAATGAGCTTCAGCCGCTCAGTAGGTATATATTTTAACACTGTACGATTTAATAGATTATAAAGAAAACTAAAAGTCTATAAATACATATTATTATAAATATTATACCACACTACATTGAGAACAAACTACTCATAGACGATTTATCCAAAGCCAAAGAGAAAACGTTAAATTCGTACACACAACCCTTCGCCATAACTACGTAAATACATGATGTATTGATGTACCTATACTAAACTGTATAGGTAGGTTATCTAAATAAAAAAATCAGACAGGTAGTGTCACTCATCAAAATATATACTTCATTTGTTCGGTGTTCCTGCAGGTATACCTTTAAATAAATCGCTGGTCACTGTATAAACGATATTTAGGCATAAACACTTAGTTTTTCACATCTACACCGACATACAGTAAATGGGCAAACACGATATATATCTTTGAAAAAATATTGACAAGCATTTCTTTATGCAGGGTTTTTATATTTCACCCCAACGAATCGCCTTATCCACGTACTACGTAGTACGTGGACTACCCATTTATGCCGTGATACTTTTATAGCTTATAGTTTACAAATTTTTATAAAGTCCTATTTATTATACTAGGATCTAGCCATCTAAGTATATATTGTATATATTATGGATAGTACTAAGTGTATTATAATATAATCATATTAATACGTTTGTACTAAAAATCACCTGAATAGATCTGATAGTGAATACCGTGACCATTAGATCAAGGTTTAACTTAGATTTTACAAACCCACTTAAGGAACCCGTGAAGAATATAATGTGAGTGCATGCCCATGCCCCATCGTGATGTGCCATCAAGTGCGTCTTAGAGTCTATATGTCGCTCTTATCCTACGTTGACCCGCCGTTCTCGAAGAACGGGTGATACGTTTCGTCTAACTGGAAATAATGAGACTGGCTCGCAAATATATCTATGTACAAATGTGCAATACTTGTTTCGCTGGAATGTCGTTGCTCTGCAGTCTGTACACCAGTATAATACTCCACTATAATATCAAACGGACTCGTGGACGACGGCGGCGATGCGAACATTGTTTAATCGAGAATTATTAGCACGACGGATGTAGAGAAAATAATGGTCGGCGGCGAAGGCGAGGACTTAACACTACCGGGCAATATCGCGGTTACTTGCTAGCGAGTACCTATAATAATATGTACCTACTAAACATACCGTGTATGGATAAAACAATATGTACACTGTACAAACATAATGTTTTGGTACCATTATTCACTTTCATGTTTAGTATAGGTACCTGAATATATCATAATTATATGATATGTTCAGTTTTCCACATATACTATAACATTCATAGTTTATATGCAAGGTGTTCAAAAATGTGGAAACGCTTAAATACTGTTTGCATATTTATATACATATATATAAAAAACAGTTGACACTTCTACACATGTATATTAAAATATATAATATTTTATTGATCAACTCATTTTAATATGATATCATAATATCATCGTTTATATTGGTCCTAATAAATTAGTCTAATGTGTAGTCTAATAATGTAATAAGTCCAAACTTTTTGAACATTCTGTATTGGTACATAGTGTATATATATATATTACATATATATGTAGATTGTAGAACATAATTTCTATATACAAGTTGCCACAGTGGCGTAATTTCGGTAAAATATCAGGGGTTGTAAAAACTACTTAGGAATCATAAACCCGTGGGGGCTTCCTGCACATCCCCAATATTATAAAAACATGCAATGTTTTAATATAATCATATTATTATATTCTATTAATATAAAATACATTTTAGATCTATATAATTCTTCTTATATATAGGTATATGTTGTTAAAAACTATTGCATTTTAAATGTTATTAGTATTGTTAGCTCTAAGTCACGTGGTATTGCAGATGAGTCAAATTGTTTTATGACTTCATCGTTTTTAATATTTAACGATCTTTCACGTTCTATTTGTAAGACTCTTAGATGATTTAATCTGGATTATCCCACAGTACTTCTCACGTAGGTTTTAAACGTCAAAGACAAAAAAAACTTCTTTCACATGATGCTGAATTTGATGGAATAGTTGGAAAAATCTTATATAATTTTGCCAATGTTGGAAACCGAACAACATTATCGCCTGACCCCATTTATAGTTGATTTTAGATTGAATAATATTTTCAGTATTCAAGTATAAATCCTGTTGAATATTTTTGTTTCAGACTTGAGTTCATTGAAGTGAACTGTATAGGTTCATTTACTATTATATCTTTCACCAGCTTAAAATATTATCTATGCCATTTTTTTAAAATCTTTCTTTCGTATGATTTACTATAGCATCAACAATAAAAAATATATTTATTTTACAATGATCTATAACATTTAAATTTTTATTTTGTTTTAAACCTGCCTCAAGTTTTATAGATATTTATTTTTATCTAGTTAATATTGGCCATTGGGAAAATTATTTCATAATCTTTTCTCATAGCATAATCTTTTCTCCATGTCAGATCAAATTGTTCTTCACATCAATACTAGAACTCTGATATTTTGACAAAATATTGTTGATAAACACAATTTTTCAGAAAAAAAATATACAAAGAATAAAAATTAAAATGTTTTTATTGACTTTAACAATGAATTTGCATCTGATCCATGGATAGAATCATTTTTTTTTAATATTCCAAACGTTAAGAAACAACAACAGTCAACCAATATTAAATACTGATATGTGATAACAGTATGAGGGCATAAAAGTTTCAATCTAAGAATGGATTCATTTTATTTAATTGTAATCAGCTATATTTTCATTGTTGAAGAATTGTTGAAATATAGCTTCAATTTTCCCATTCACTAATAATTTTTTTTTTTAGAATTAAACAACTAAATAATAGGTATTTATCGTCTATCCTGATTTAATTTTTATATAAACGAAAAACCCATAACCCCTCAATTACGCTACTGAGTGGCCATATGTAGGATTGGGGAAAAGTGTATTTAATTTTTAGATGCACACTTTTATTATATAGTATGAGTAAAAATCTTTAATTGACATAGGTAATTAATCATTGAAGAGTGCAGAGAAGCTGCGAAAACAGTTAACACATATAAAGTTATAGATTACAAAATACCTACATCTGTCTGCGTGACTGTACAAGAAAGTTTATAATTAATAAGTAAGGCAGGTATTTTAAAATAAAATATATTTTTATGCACGCAAAAATGAAAATTATAAATATAACCAATAAATACTTTTGCAATGTGAGTAATACAAATAATCAACATTTTGAGAGTATAATTTGACTTTTGTTGGTATACTTTATATACATTTGCATTAATCGATTGACAAACGAACAATTACCTACGTCCTACATACTAAATAATGCGTAGGTACCTAAATATAGTGCCAACAATTACTGGTAAGTGACTAGTGACTATACTGACACAGAGAAACCAACTATAAATAAATAATATATAATAATAATAAATTGTTACTATATATAAACCAATATTGAATATAACTACTGTATATTCTACTGTGTTGATATACCATATTAATATTATAATATATTTGTATAGAATATAGTGTACAAAATAAAAAAAATATATAGGTATACACCGTATACCATATACCAGTGGCGTATTTACGGGGGGG
>NC_042496.1:2532802-2534067 GCF_005508785.2 Acyrthosiphon pisum | reverse complement strand
TAAATATGTGTTTTATATGATTAAGAAAAACAAATTTTATTGCATGATAAGAAGGATTTGTACAACATTTAGAAGCTCAGTTATCAAAATTTTCAATTAATATAGTGATTTTTTTTTGTTACCAGTTTGGTACTGAAAATTGTTGAAAAATATCGAGTTCATTTTTTAATTCAAATATTTTGTAGTTTTTTTCATTGCCAGTATCTACAGCCACTCCAGAAGGATCTTTTTCAACGTTAAAAAGGTTGAAAAGTTATCTAAGATCAACCCTGAATGAAGTAATGTATTTTAAGAAATATTTTTATAAAAGTTAGAACATAACTATATTAGATTCTGAACGAAGCGATGGAACTAGTGGTTTTACAATGGTGTTTTTTTTTTTTTTTATCCTGTATACAAAATTTCTACCAGAAGGAGTTCTTTGATTTCAATATGTAATACCTATCTTATCTTTTAGCAAAGTGGATTAAGATGGTACTTTAAGCAGGTCATTTTTTGATTTTCTCAATAGTTATTTAATGTCACGGGAAAAACCACTGACAAATTACAAAAAACCTCTAAAAATGGGATTTTGAATTCTAACGCTTTGTTTATCATCATAGAAAACAAACAAAATAGAGAATATAAACAAAAAATATATTTCAATATTAATTCAACTTACGGACTATAATAAATAATAACAATATAAAATATCCAGACTGACAAACCATCTCCGCTCAGAATCGTTTTCCTTTTACAATGATATTCTATCATTGAATTCAAGTGTAATAAAACCCATTTGTTGTTGATATATAACGCGTTATTAGTATCTAATGAATATTGTGATATGATTAATTTGGAATTTATCTCGGAATTTATTTTAGGTACCTATTACAGGTCAATTTTTTTTTTTAATACCATAGATAAGTATATAATATGTTTTATACCTAGACTGACATACCGTCTCCACTCAGAATCGTTTTTTTTATACAATGATATTATATCATTAAATTCAAAATTAATACCATCCATCATACATTGACCCACTTGTAGCCTACTGTACAGTAGAGCGACATCCACTTACCTGCTTTTAGATTTTGAACGAAGTGATGAATGTATTGATTTTACAATGATGTGTGTTTTTTTTTTTTTTTTTTTTTTTTTTTTTGTGTCTGACGACAACTTTTGGAGCAGTAAAAATGCTTCGATTTTCAAAAGTTGTACCTTTTCTGAAAGGAAAGTGAATCTAGTTGGTACTTTGGGGGGTCAAAAGTGAAAATTTCCCA
>NC_042496.1:2523941-2531435 GCF_005508785.2 Acyrthosiphon pisum | reverse complement strand
TTTTTTTTATAAGCATTTAAAGTTCAAATTTGACTAAATACGTAAAAATTACGGCAATGTTCAAATAATCTTAAACAGAAATCATAAAAGTTTTTCTTTTTAATTCTAAGATTTGGAAATTTAATACAAGGCTCCTAACATATTTTTACAATAGCAGTTGCAAAATAAAAGGAATACATTGTCACAATTTTTATTTATAAGCATTTAAAGTTCAAATTTTGACAACATATTATGTAAAAATCACGAAAATTCGTAAATTATTTTATGCTAGAAATTCATAAAAAATTTTCCTTTTATATCTAAGATTTCAAAATTTAATACAAGGCTCATAATATATTTTTACAATAGCAATTGAAAAATAAAAGAAATATATAGTCACGATTTTTTTTTTATAAGCATTTAAAGTTCAAATTTTGACTAAATACGTAAAAATTACGGCAATGTTCAAATTATCTTAGACAGAAATTCATAAAAGTTTTTCTTTTTAATTCTAAGATTTGGAAATTTAATACAAGGCTCCTAACATATTTTTACAATAGCAGTTGCAAAATAAAAGGAATACATTGTCACAATTTTTATTTATAAGCATTTAAAGTTCAAATTTATACGAAATATGTCAAAATTGCGAAAATTTGCAAGTAATTTAGTGGTTGAAAAATCGTAAAAATTTTTTCTTTTATAACTAAGTTTTTAAAATTTGGTACAAGGTTCTCCATAAGTTTTTCTTTAAAAATAATATATCCTAGACTGACAAATCATCTCCGTTCAGAATCGTTTTTCGTATACAATGATATAATATCATTGGATTCAAATTTAATTCCATCCATATTCCATTACAGTAACCCACTTGTAACCTACTGTACAGCAGAGCGACATCCACGACTTACCCGCCTTTTTTAAATTTGTTTTGTACATATTATTATTTAATACCAATTAAAAACTCGAAAATTTTAAATTGTCTTATAAATATGGTATATTTATTAAATAAAGAGTAATTGGGTGGTGTGGGAGGCTTTGCCCCCTACGGCTCTGTTTTCTCAAAATTATCTGGACCCTCCCCATAACAAATTCCTAAATACGCCACTGCCATATACGTAATATAATATAATATGTGTAGTAAGTATACTAGTTACCAACTTATAATAATTTAAAAAAATAATATTTTTCCTCTGAAAGGAAAATTGATGAATCATAGATGTTTTTGGGTACCTATAGTGCAGTGAAATAAGATCTAGTATCTATATTTTTTTAGGAATTTAATTTTAATTTTTTTTTATTGTTGATTTTCAATAAACAAAGCGTTAAGTACGAAAATCAGCCTCTCAAAAATCGGTTAGAATAAAAAAGCTGTGCCCAGCTCAAAAACATATCTATGTTAAAATATTTAGGTAAGTACCTAGTTTTTTGTTTACATAGTTAGAAAATCATTGTACATTTTTCTTGTAGTTAAATTTATAAAATGTTCAACTTTTATAGCTAATAGGATTGAAAATTTAAAACAAGGTCCAACGTAAGTAGGTAATTCTGTAACCAAAAAATCTCAAAAATATAAAAACGCAGTTTTTTTTTGATAGTAATTTTATGTTCAAATTTGCACGAAATTACATATTAAATAGTCAAAAATAACGATTTTAGTTATTTTATAATATTAATAATTCAATTTACCGGCTACCTCCTAATAAGTAATAACAATATAAATAATATAATATAGAACAATATACACAGAAAAACCGTCTCCGCTCAGAATCGTTTTTGTATACAATGTTATTATAATATTATATCATTGAATTCGAATTTAATACCATCCATTATACAGTGACCCTGACCCACTTGTAACCTACTGTACAGCTGAGCGACATCCACTTATCCACCTTTTTTTAAATTTAGTTTTTAAGCGGTTCAACAAGTAATGCATTTTTATTTTTGTATTCTTCATCACGTTTTGGAGCAGAAAATATGCTTCAGTCTACAACATCGATGGTGGTTTCTGATACCTTGATCTGTAGGTACCTACTCTATTCAGAATAAGACAACACCAGGTGGCGGACAAAAACAAGTTGGGTGCACGCATGAATTCCCACTACTTGCAGCCGGCACTGCTACCTCTATAACCCACCCATCATTTATGCATGCGTGAACTTGTGTTCTCCTATCCCGAAGAGAATATAGTTGGTAAGGAAATTGAATATTTAAATTTTACACTCAGATTTTAAAATAATGTGTTTTATTTTTGGTTGTTGTTCAGAAATTTGATTGAAGAAGAATAGTTACTTGAAATTAGACATAAGATAATTTTAAAAATAGTTTCACTTTATCTTGAAGTATAATATTTACAGATATTTAGAATTTAATAAACAATTTTATAAGTACTGAAGTTGAACATTTTATATTTAAGCAACCATTTTTTCCTAAGTCAATTTTAGTTATTTAGTTGTAGGTAATTAAATTAAGATAGATTTATCTTTATTAATACTATAATACCTTAAAATACATTATAATATACTATGCAGTATAATAATATTTTCTTTGCAGAATGTATTATTGAAAATATTTAGTTTATATTTTATAAAATAAAATATCTTTAGAACAGATGCTGATCCACCCGTCTCCTTCGCTCAGAACAGTTTTGTATATACAATAATATTTTTCATTGAATTAAAATTTATATAATTAGTACTACAAGTATAACATTTACAATCTGTGCAATGAAAATATATACTATAAGCAAATATGTTCATACAGAAAAACTATGTATAAAAGGTGAAGTCGAGCATTTCGTTCTAATGGATGTGTTAATGTGTTATATTTGAATTTTGAATTCAATGATAGGTAAATCATTGCATATACGAAAAATGATTATGATTCGAAACCTAATATCGTGCCTAATTGTGCCCCTGTGTCTTTAATATTTTTGAACTTTAATGAAATTTATAACTTATAAGGAACCTTGCATTACATTTTCAAACTTTTTTACCAATAGAAAATATTTTTATCGAAAATCATTTAAAATAAATTAACAAAATTTAAAAAAATTCTCAAGGCTATAACTAGCTCAAAAATAATCAAATTATCTATTTCGAAAATGTTAATATATGGACAATTCTAATATAAATATTTGATGAAAATTTCAAGTGTCTACGGTTAGATGGTCGACGGTTATGCGTAAAAATTATACCAGTTTTTTTCACTTGTATTTGTTTTTCTTAACGCTTTCTAAAACTACTTCGAATTTTATATTTTGACCTCTCAAAAGCAACAACTCGATTCCTTTTTATAACAAAAAACATGCTGATGTCGAAAATCGGAGTATTAAAACACTGTGATCACATAGTGATGACAGATAGAAAAAAAACACATCATTGAAAATGCAATACTTTCTTTCGCTCCGCTCATAACCTAAAAATTATGAGCATAAAAGTTATCCAGTGACATGGCCCTTAAGAATTCAAATTTAAGTTCTAACAGATCCATTACAGTGACCTACTAAATATTAAAGAATAAAGTACCTACACGGTTACACTATATACTGCAGAAGTGAATTCCCTGGCTTTTGTTTTACTATTTATTTGCTTTGCGTTTTCTTGCAAATTTTTTAAGAGTTTTTAAGACTTACACAATGTGTAATTACTGTAATAATTAACTATAAGGTTCAAGGTTATTTCATTCAAATACATTTTGTTGTAATAGGTACTTTTAGTTTTTACGTTCAAGGAATGAACAGTTCAAGATTTTTACGTTCAAGGTCACATCATTCAGCATAAATCCAATTCGACGTTTCAGTGTTTCACAATAACATTCAAGAATTTGTATTATAATATTTTGTTTTTTCAAATACATAAACATTAAACATATTATACTCATATGTATTAGTCAATATAAAATAAAATTACTGTTTATTCGGTCTTTTTTACTTAAAATTGTCTATACATTATTAAAGCTAAATGTGATTTATCCTTGCTGACACTTTATATATGTGACAATCATAATGTACAATTATTGTAAAACAATATAGTTTGTTTATTTTAGATCGATAAGAAAAAAAGATGGACGATAGTAGTTTTTTTTTCAAGGGTGTAGACTGTTTAGTGTAGTTACACTAAGTTTAATACCTAAACTAATATCTATACATATATTATATGATACACATTTAAAACTAACTTAAATAGTATATTAGTAATTATTTATATTTTTATGTACATAATTTAAAAACAAGGAAAAATGAAAAATAATAAAGAGTGATGTTTGCGCGTAAGTACCTATCTATATATTATAATATTATATACTTATACCTTATTTATATTATAATTTATACATTTATACCTAATATCTATTGAAGACGTATTGTCGTATTGACTATAAATAGCTACTCAAATAGAATAATGCGACTATTGTGAGGTAGAAAATCAGTAAGTTAATTAAATTAAAGGAAGTGATAAAAGTCAAAAGGTATTGTAAATTACCAGTTTTTTATTATATAAATATTTCATTACATACAGAAAACAAAACAGTTATTTAAACAAAGGTACCTAGTAAAATAGCACTAGTTGTCTTTCGTCTAAATGTTATTATTTTATTAATGTCAATAGTTTGGGCAAAATTCTTTCAACACTTTTATACGCATTGACCCTAATTAAAATATTATATAAAAGAATAGTTTTTATGGGAAGCAAAAAAGCCAACTGAGTAACTGACCTCATCAGTGAAATATGAAGTATAAAATAATTACACTCATTATACAATATTCTTAATTTTCAGAAATCTTTCATAATCCATCTGTCGACGACTGCTGTTGTAGCCCATATCTACTATATATCTCTATGCTATGGTATAGTCTATGGATGCGATCAACAATCGCCAATTTTAAATTAGGTATTTAAATTATATAGGTATTTAATTTATTTAATTTATATAATGTAGATCTTAAAATGCTGTAATTTCTCATCAATCTTCTTACCATTTATTTTTTTGATATATATTTTTACACGACCCGATTTATTTGTATTAAATTTGTAACTTCTTGTGTTCTACGAAACGATTAAGAAAGTATGGTAATTGATAATCATATAGCTTATGAGACTAAGTATACTAATAACTAATAATACTAGTATTTATTATCATTGTTAGCAGTGGCGTAAGCCGTAAATCGGCCTCAGTTTCTGGTGGTATAGATAAATATTTTAATTTCGGTACCCACCAATACTACAAATTCCTTTGTAAATTGTTTACCTATTGTCCTAATGGCTATAATTATGCCTCATAATTAGTATACAAAATATAAGAAAATAGGTATCGTTATTTTTCAAATAATGTTTTTGAGAAGAAATAAAATTGGAAATTGTATTCATTGGTGTAATTTTTAATTAATTAATATAGATACATCATCTTTGCTATAATTGTACGAAAAAATTTAATATCTTTAATATATATAGAGGACATATTTTATGAATTTCTAACTCGAAAGAATTGACAATTTTTCGTGATTTTGATGAATTTTGTCATAATTTGAACATCAGAATATGAGATTCATAATACTCATAATAACTTTTTGTGGACTTACGGTCAACTTTTTTTTTAATTTCTTCTAACAACAACTTAAGAGGACAATTGTATATATGAATTACAATATTACATTTCCAAGTTTTTTAACCGAGTGAAAATGTTGTATCGACAATAATAATACTAAATAATAATAAAACTAATAAAACTCGAAATTTGCTTATGTCCATAAATAAGTAGCAATATTTCAAAAATTCTACGATGAATAGAAATTGATAATATGAACATTTAGTGAAAATTTCATCTATATTCGGTTATGTATTTTATAGTTACACTAGAAACAAAATCGATTTTTTTTTTTCGAAAACTGGTTTTGCGTAAGAATCTCTTTTTTTTTTCCTAACGCTTTTGAAAACTGTTGGGAATTTTTTACTTTTGAGTTTGGACCCCTAAGTTACCAACTAGATTTACTTTCCTACTTAAAAAGATTCCGTTGAAGATAATCGAATTATTTTATTACTATCTTCCCAAAAAACATCATTATTTATAAAATCAATACATAATCATCACTCAGAATCTAAAATCTGCATTATTAGATAATAATATGTATCTGGTTTTTAATATTCTAAGATTATATTTATCCCCCCCCCCCCAATATTAAATGTAGGACTCCTGTACTAAATGTTTTTACGGGTCTTACGCAAAACTTCCAATAATAAATTGACCATAAATTATTAAAAGTCAAGAATAATAGGCCTTTTTATTTTTTTTTTATTAGAATATTATTTTAATGAAAAAAAAAACAACAAGTATATTTTAATTTTACTATATTGAGAAATTGTATTTTTTTATTAAGTTATAATTTTAGGATGTAGTCCTATACAGTATACACGATAATTTCTAGGTAACCGGTAGTTAACCCGCAGCTTAAAATACCAAAATGACTATATATATAATACAAGTACATAATATACTGTTTATAATAAGTATACCTACCTATCAAAATTTCAAACTAATTTCAATATGACCCCATAATCCAGGTCCAACCACCCCCTCCCTTGTGGGGGCCTTGACTATATTATTATAGGGGAATATAACCTTATAAACACAGTGTTCGTCAGAACTTTCGTTGTAAAAATGTCATGTCATTGTGGTAATTGGTAACAATAATATATCATTGTTAATTTAATAATCTATTATATTTACGACGTTTTTGGCCTAGAGCATATCGATGTATCATTGTCTGTAATATATTGCTTTGTTGACATTAGATTAATTAAATCTTCTATAATTATTTCTTCCACTGTCTATAGATACAGTAATACTTATATTTTGTCATGCAGTTGGTATTTACTATTTATCACGTACAGTTATTAAGTTATTTATATGTTGTACCATTTCTCTAATGTTTAATATGAACATAATATTGCTTTTGATCTGGCAATATAATATAAATTATATTGGTCATAGCTTATAACATATAGATATCATAATAGAAATACTAGACTCAAATTACGTACCTACATAAATAGAAGTTGAGAAATTGGCATGATCCGATAACTGTTGTAGAGGTTTGTGCTTTTACAATTTCCATCATAATACTTTTAATTTGTTTAAATTAATTGTGGTTATAATTTAATTTAGAACTACATGGCTGCATTTGAAAGCTTATAATATAATAAGACGTATACTAAATAATTAACTATTTAGTATTTTTCATGGAAAAATTCAAATTAATATTAGTACTAGTTGGTAGTTTTTACCGTTAATAATTATAAATAGGTAGGTAGTTAGGTTTAAGCAGCAATACTGCTGACGGGTTAATGTAATAATTAAGATGCAACAATTAGCGCCTCTTCACAGTTCGCTAGGTAAGAAGTCTGTTGAAAAGTAAATATACCTACCTAATGTAAAGTAATGAATATTGACTAATGAGAAATGTTACTATAATATTACTTTTAAGTTGCAATAGAATCATTGGCGCAACTACGGGGTGCT
>NC_042496.1:2485598-2523891 GCF_005508785.2 Acyrthosiphon pisum | reverse complement strand
ACATAATAAGTGATTAATAGTGAGTACTTCACTAATTTACTATTATGTTCCAATCATAGACCTATAAACTAAGTTAATAAAAACTTAGTTTATAGGTCTATGGTTTCAACATTCCCTGCTATAACAGTATAACAAATAATCTTTAGCTTAGGTAGGTATTTTATGTTGTATAGAACAGGTCACACTTATGTTTTTTTTAATTATTTGTGTAACATTGATCATACTTAATAATATTCAACAAAATAACTTAGAAAACAGGATAACGATATTTCTCTTTATCTTTGGCAGGATAGAAGACTGTCCATGAATGTGAGAGTGTTTTTATTGTTTCCTTGTTTATAATTAATTATTATAATTTATAAAACAAGCCTATATTTTAGATAACATAAATACAATAAAAGTTATTGGCTTAGAATGTAATACATTTTTTCAAAATATTTTTCCCACAATATTTTTGTCATACGTTTAAGTAGCATAATTTTTTTTTTTGTCAGATCTTTCTGTTATAGCCTGTATATAGAGTATGGGTCCGGGGGTCTGGGAATTCTTTATAATTTGTGCACCCTCAAAAGTATAGGTCTAGTTGCGCCTATGAATAGAATCACAGCTTATAAGTCTGTAGATATCTATTAACTACTGTATAAAGTTTCATAATAAAAAAGGCTAACATTCTATTTAATTTATCAATTAATTTTTTAAACAATTGATTTATTTATATAGACTTCAATATTCAAAAAATATTTAATTTAAATGTTTAACATTTATTAAATGTCACATACAAATTGTCACATATATTACATACCTATAAAATACTATAAACTATAATATTACGTGGTTCTTGCTAATAGAATAATTTATACCATCATTCAGTGGTGTATCCAATTGATGGAGAGGGTCAGGCGGTTGTACCCCCCCCCCCTAAATTTGACACATTGGTAAATTGTTTAACTCTGTGGCCTGCGTCGTGTTAAACTTTCGTAATCGTAAATCATAATGTAAAATGTAGGCGTGACACTAAATACTACTTTTTTTTTCTTGGGGTAGGGGTGGCATATTTAAAAGGGCCTAAGGTGGCACCTGTTTTAAATCCGGCACTTCTGATTTCTGATTATAGTTATAGGTAACTGATTAGTTTGTAATAGTTGTATTAAGTAATTTAACGCAGGCCATAGAAAAATAACTAAAATAACTCTTTTATAAGATACTTTTTTTTTGTTTTTAAATAAATACATATAGGTATATAAGTATATAAGTATAAGTAGTATAACCTCAACAATTTTTTAAGTATAAAATTATAGTATTTTAAATCGACATATTTTATGATTTTGTATTTTAATTTATTGAATTTGATTCAATACTTTTAAACATTACTATGTCTATGTGTACAACGTTAGTAGACATTACTATATTGGTAATCAGTATAATCACTAATTACCAAATTACTTATTAGTCATAATTAATTACGGCAATTAGTATGACCAACGACTTGTTTGAGTTAATATGAAATCTAGACATCTAGTGTAGGTACCTATATAAGTTAGGTATACTCTTATAAGTATATATGTAGCTACATAATTTACTACTTCGTTAGCTATGGACAATGATTTTGATAATTTCGTCAATCATTTCAGAAAATATATATGTGATTCATCAAACCATTTTAAAATGACTTATTTCATGTTGACTAATGATATAGGTACTCTAAAAACATCTCACGTGTCTATAGATATCTATGCTAAAGAAATATTAATAATTATAATATTTGCACGCCCATATATAGGTGGAAATCGGAACCCGCTCCCACTGAGCCCTCAAATACTCTATTAGACCCCGAAAAAACAGACAGATTTTTAGTTGTAACAGAAAATTAAGTAAAATATCTATTACCTTTGATCTATCCTAGACTTACATTTTACTTTTGGCCCACGTCTTAAACTCAACATTCAAAGGGAATAACAGCCAACTCGAGCACGCCAAAATACCACTATTAAAATCAAAACTTTCCCTATAAAAAAAAAATACAATATAAGAAAATTGCTACATGAGAAATCGAGTGAATATCCAATGATGTTAAAATTTGAACTTCAAACGCTCATAAAAATTTAACTTGACTTTCCGGTAAAATTTTTTTTTGATAAAGGTAGACAAACTTATGAGGAATCTTGTAGTATATTATCAAATCTTCGATAGTTAGATTTAAAAATAAAATTTTTTATGAATTTTTAACTCAAAATAATTTGCACATTTTCGTGATTTTTTGGTAATTGGTCAAAATTCGAACTAAATGCTTATGAAAAAAAATTGTGACTGTATTTATATATTTTTCAACTGCTATTGTAAGAATATATTAAGAGCCTCGTATTATATTTCAATCTTGTCGACTCAACGAATAAAATTAATAATTAATAAAAAATTAATGACTCTAAGCAGCTGTAATAACTAATAAGTGGTTTTCTGAAGGTCGGTAAAAAAAGACAATAGGGGGGGTATAACCCCTAACCTCCCCCCTGAGCACGCTACTGTACCTATAAGTATTAACACTTTTCAGCTATCTATCTGTGCTAGTATGTATTTAATGTGTAAAAGTGTAAAAGTTGATCAGTTTCCTTAATGATTTAGTCTAGTTTATCTAATTGTATTACTATTCACTACATCATAAAGAAAACTACCAACGACCGTCAAACATTTTTGAGAAAAATTCAAACAGTGTATACCTACTATAGGTATATACGGTTTCAACCGGTCTCCGTTCATAATTGAATGTGATCACTGATCACTGATCAGTTATTACTATTTACTACTTTCAATTTTATAATATCGCAACACATAAGAATCTTGCATCAGTCAGTCTCTCTATTCTGTATTTTTTACTTGTCTTATGTAACAATCCAATTTTAACAAGGAAGCATGGAAGGAATGTGAACAAAATTATCCCGATGATTGATCATTTTTTTAACGTTACTTTGACGACCAATTGCACAAACAATTATACGAAAGATGGGAATGTGATATATGATACATAAAAATGTAGTCTTAATCGAATAAGCGTTATTGTTCCTTATAATACTTGATTATTGCTACTATATATAGTATTTAATACTTAATCTTAATCAAAATGTAAATATTCTGAATATTTGGCCATATTATAATTTATAAATAGTAATTTAAAAATACTGGCTTAGTTCAAATCGATTTTGTTTACTCCTAAGTTTTAATAGCGCTTATCACGACGTAAAAAAAAAGTGAGTTGTAAAAAACGGGACTTTCGTTTACAACTTTTAAGATGTAGTAAGCAGGTGCGTGCTCACGGGGGGGTTCAAGGGGTTCAACCCCCCCTCCCATCGACCGTATTATTTTTATTTTTTAATATAAAACAAATTATGCATCTTTCTAATGTATTTGTCGAATTATATTATCATAAAATTTCCCAATTCGTATTTTATCGTTAAATTCTTCCAACTTCGAATATGTACACTGCCCCGCAGTTGCCGATACTTTTAATATACCTACTTTTAATAGGTACTCAAAATATAAATTTGTTTTTTAGGCTTTCAGTGTTTATTTTCTGGAACTTATTCAGAAAACTTTGAAGAATTTGTTGAATTTTACCTCAATACTGAGAAGCTAACAGTTAAAAATCTTTCTATAATATTTCCCAATATAAATTTTCTATTAAAAATACTATGCACTTTACCTGTTTCAACATCCACCCCCGAGAGAACTTTTTCTTGTCACAAAAAAATTTAAATCTTATCTACGAAACAAAATGACTGAGGTCATGAACGCAAATAGGGAGGGGGGCTTTAGAGGCTAAGCCCTCTCAAAAATGTCCATAGCCCCCCAAACATTTCCTACGTTTTGTTTTAAGCTTATTCAATATTATCAAAGTAAGGCTTTAGCCCCCCCCCCCAAATCCCAAACGCTATTTGCACCTATGACTGAGGTATTTTCTGGATCTTAAAATAAAAATGTATATCAATTTTTAGATTCTGAGCGGAGCGAGGAAGCTATTGGATTTACAATGGTGTTTATTTTTTTATTTTTATATCCTGTATACTTAATTTCTACCAGAAGAAATGCTTCGATTTCAACATATAGTACCTTATATTTTGGCAAATTGGATCAAGATGGTACTTTAAAGAGGTAATTTTCCGATTTTCTCAATAGTTATTTAATGCCACGAGAAAAACCACCGAAAAATTACGAAAAAACGCTAAAAATGGGATTTTAATTTCGAACGCTTTGTTTATCACCATAGAAACGAATAAAAAAATTATAATATTATAATATTAATTCAACTTACATGATAAAATAAATAATTACAATATAAAATATCCAGGCTGACAAACCGTCTCCGCTCAGAATCGTTTTTCTTATACAATGATATTTTATCATTGAATTCAAGTCTAATAAAACCCATTATACAATGATCCACTTGTAACCTACTGTACAGCAAAGCGACATCCACTTACCAGCTTTTTTTAAACATTTTTTTGGTTTTAGACTTGACTTAGGCTTAGCTTTGTTAGCTGTTCATAAAGAAATTCCACTAACAGCAGAAGAAGTTTAAATGAATTGAGCAAAAAATCAAGAAAAGTTTGTTCTTTAATTTTTGAATGTATAATGTATATTAGTATAATAGTTCCTATATTAGCAATATAATATTTAAATCTATAAATTGAATTTGTTGTTGATTAAAAAAAAAAAAATTATCGTTAGGTAAAAGACTAGCTCCTTCCATTTTACTTGAACCCCCAACTTGAAACTGTGTAAAAAAATATTTTCAAAAACATCAACACTTTTTGAAATAAAGAGTGTTCAATGATAAAAGAATCACCCGGTATAGCTTTCGAAAAATTCATCTACAAACAAGTAAACAACAACAACAACAACAACAACATACAGTGACAATAGCAATGACGACATCAACTACTGTGATGCGATATACGTTTCGAAGGCAATGCTGCGTAAATTGTTGCGGCGGATGAGTGACAGACGATAGGACGAAGTGAGTAGGTATACACTATACGTTGTATGGTATTATAGTTTATAAATTATAAATATTGTAAAATATCAATATTTACAAATTATTACGTGCTCACCAATTATCAAAGTATATTTTGTAAATAGAGTATATTATAATATATTATCATTTATTAATAGTATATTATGATACTACTATAGTAATATAGTAAAATGCGTAGTATACTATAGTGATATAGTATAGTGCGTAGTACGTAGCCTGTATAGGCGTTCTATTGGGTGGGCTTGCAGGTGACGGGGTGCAGGACGACGAGATGGGTGTACGCAGTACGCGCGCGTATTCTGCAGCAGTGCAGACTATATTATAATAATACGAGTGTACGGTGATATAGGTCGATCGCGCGCTATATAGAAGGGTAGAAGACCCTTTTAAAACCATAAACATGGGCGTAAGGCGCGTAAGGCGCGTAAGGCGCGTAAACGAACGTGTGTGTGTTTGTGTTCGTATCATATATTTTAGTATTTACAATATTCCGCGGCCTTACGGTCATCACGTGGTGTAGTAGTGTACTAGTGTTAGTCGACGGTAGTGGATGAGACGGGCGTTGAGGGTGGAAAAAAGTCGATAGTATCCCCGCAATCCTTAAGAGTTTGGGTGGTGAGGAGTGGTGGGGGTGTCGAGGGCGAGCGAGGCGCGCGCGCGCACACACGGATTAACACGGAGCCGCCCAACCTCGTGCACGCGCTGAATGGAGCTGTCTGGCCCACCGTTATGCCAACCTAGTTTTACACGTATATAGTCTGCGTTATCGATTTTACGAGGGCGTCAAAACAACGCAACGTGATTCCAACGTGGAATTCTACCCCGCGCATTTACGTGCGCACATACGCGAGTGTAAATACGCGTAGGTACGTCGTTATATACCTACGTTCGCCAACCGCCCACGCCCGCCCAGCCGACTGACGCACATGATACCTATCACATATATTTACACGACATTGTGCGTACTGCGCACAATATGTCATAATATAGTATATTATGTACATAAAAAAAGATAACTATTGTAATATACGTATAATATGGTAGGCATATATTGTGATGTGCGACATACCAACGCACAACGCACATGCGACGCGCGCGTAGTTTCGATATAATAAGACGGAGTACAGACTAGTACAGACTGTGATATACCTTTAATATAGTATTATCTTGCACGATAGGTGTGTGTTCATAAGAGTACACACAACACGACGATCTACAATATTATAAAATTATTATACATCAATTATATAATAATTTATTACAATGTACGTGATTATCTATAATATTATGTTTATTGTTTAGGAATGACGACGGGGCCGCAGGAACGAGAATCGACCAATCGCTACTGTAACGAACCGTGTTTGTTGTTTTATTGTTGTTGTTGTTGTTGTTAAAACTTGAAAATTATTAGTGTCGTGTTAGGTACATATATAATAATAATTGTAATATTATTATACCGGAGCATTACGAACATGATGGTGTAATAAAATGTACGCGACGTGCGCGCGCGGGAAAATTCGAGGTAAAGGTTATTGGGTTTTTGCTGTTTTCAGGAGGGGTTATAAGAGTATCGGGAATTCGAGACGTAATACAAATGAAAGACGGTCAAGTAAAACAGCCGCAATAGCGTACATAGTACATAATAATAATATTATGATGGTGTACTGTTTACTCGTTCGCGTGTACCTTTGTCTATAACACACGTATATGGTAGTAACGCGGATATAATATCGCTGTTGATTATGCATAAATATATAATTAATCCATAATAATATACACTGATATACGTGTGTGTTGTACCGCGGGTTGTGTCGCGGAAGAACAACACGAGTACACGATGATGATAATGATAATGATGGTAATAATAACAATATTATTATTATTATTATAACGATCGATATATTTTATTTATTTCTTATTTATTTTTGTATTTTTTCGAGAAAGAGAGAACGGTGCAGCCGACCGCGCACTGCGCAGTAGACTGACAGAGCGAAAAACACACGACGCGGCCACGCCGCTATGGGAAAAATGTTGTTTTCGTTGTAATGTTGTTGTTGTTTGCACGGTTCAACGGTCAACATGACCCGCGCGTTGAGAAGGCGGGGATGGGGCGCATGCGCACCACTTGTTTACATCTATAGGAATACGCGCTGATTAATCGTCACACAGACACACACATAATATACGCACACACCGAATAACAACACACAGTGGTGGCGCTTACGTATCCACATGACTTTTCCGCGGAAAATGTTTTCCATTAACAACAACGACACGGTGAATACAGCAGTAATTACAGTGGCATTAACCGTGTTCTCGAAATCGTCCAAGCCGTCGGTGTGTTTCTCGTGCTTCGTCGTCGTCGTTTTTGTTGTTGTTGTTGTTGTTGTTGTTGTTATCGTCGACGTGCCGCCGCAGTGGTCAGTGACAGAAAGGGTTTTCGCCGATTTCCAATGCGCCCCGTCCGCCGCCGTCGTCGCCGCAGCAGCATGTTCCGAATTATCGTGCTAAACGCCGCCGTCGTACCGTGTTTCACCCGCAGTGTTCGTTGTTGTTGAAACGATATCGTCTGGTACGCGCGTGCTGTCGTATCGTTTTTCTCTTTTATTATCGTCGTTTTCGACGCCCTCGTGCGCCGCGCACCGTGTATGGATACAAAATTATTATTAGTACATTTTTCTTACGAAACACGGTAAACAGCACGACCGGTGCAGATTAGTAATTCACACATCAACAGAGTGTGATATTATATTTTTACGCGTTTTGTTCGCATGCGATACGCGAACCGTGCGTACCTATGTCGCCGTGTGCCGTTGTGATATAGCTACTGCGACGCACGTTTTCGTGGCCGTGTAAGAGGCGGCGTGTGCGCGAAACTCGTAACATTATTATTATCACTATTACCATTATTTTTGTAGTGTGCCATGTGTGGCCACGTCGGTTCTAGTCAGTTCGTGTACGGTACAATATTATTATTATAGTTCGGAAACGCGAAAACCCGAGTGTGCTGGGATCCGCCGCACACGCGAAAGGAAATACCAGCCGAGAAGTAGGTATGTTGCTTATTGCGTGTTATTTTTATTGCGAGCAATTGTGTAAAAGAATGAAAAAAAAAAAAAAAAAAAACGGAACGATAATAACGTAAACAGTGCATGCCCTTGACATAACTGCCCGTTCTTGAATGGATAGGTACCTAACGTATTATAGGTGTAGTGTGGTGTACCTATGTCTATTATTCCCATACCACCTATACTATTGCACATGCCCACAACAATAACAATGTCGTGTTATAGATTGGATTTTAATGTTGTTTTTTGCTATTGTTGTGCTGTCGATGATGTCCGATACTGTCTCGTCTCGCGACTCATAAAACGTAACCGGCTAAAAATCAGATCATTTTTTTTTTAAAAAGTTTTTCTGTTCTCCGATGACACTCAATTTTTAGAGAAACCAATCGAGTCTTTTTACGATGTTATACCTACCTGTGTTATTGGAATTGGGTAACGTGATGCGTTTAAAAACGTTGTTTTGTACCTATTGGGCTGTTGCCGTTCATTTATTTGTGCTGCTATCGACTGCAGTGATAATATTATGCTCCTCGTAAATTAATAATAGATACATTCAACAGTGCTTAACTGATGATTACACGTTTGCCAAACCTATTGCAATGTAGGAATATAATTTTATATTGTTTTTTAATGTGAAATTTAGGTGTCTAAAATCCAATTAATGTAGCATTATCATAAATTGTATGCATTTGACAATGTTGACCTCTACAGTGTTTATGAAGTAAATTAAAATATTTTTTGCTTTATCATTTTAATTATGTATAATAAGAAAACATTAACAGTTGTGTGTTGTGCTACATAAAAATCCGTAAAAATCTCTAGCATATCTACCTAGGTATACCTAGGCCTTAATTTCAAATAAGTTTATATTTTTTCCTGCTACATTCGTATAGGTACTCTACCCGTGTAATAACCTTGATCACAGAATTTCTCTCAAACTGCCTGTCCACGCTTTTTATTTGTAATTGTTTTTTTACTAATATCTGTTTTATTGTGAAGCTCATTAAAATGTTGGTTCTTGATTAGAAATGATCACCTAAAATCTATTGTAAAACTTTCCTACCTAATTATAATATGTTTTGTTTTAAAAAATAAAATGCATAGGTACGAGAAAAAACTGATATCGATATTGTTTTTATTTAGAATTCTGATAACTGTTCAGATGTTTCTCAGATGTAATATCAGTTAAATAATGTGTTTGTTTATTTGTTTTGTATACCTACCAGGAGGTATTTTAAAGTTTTCAATATGAGTAATAATTGCCTACTACCTATGAACAAATTTATATTTTTTTTCATTCAATACAAATCATGTATTAAAACACAATTTTTCTAACCAGTCAATTAAATAATTTGCTAAAAAATATGTGCCAGCTAATTAAATCATTAATGTTCATTCTCAATACAGTAGTTGTATATGAAAAATTTGATTTGGTAAGTTCATAAATAGTACCTATTATTGCCTAATAATAATTCTTAAAAATACTTTTCCTCCTTAGTGAATAATAGAGACACTACCTATGTTTAAACTTTAAATGCTTAATGTAGAATATTAATTAAGAGTTCAATATTATTCTTGGTCCTATGGTAAATATTATTGTTTAAAATGTTAGTTATTACACAGTGACCGCAGGTATTTTGCTATTTTGGAATATTTAAAATTAATTAATTTTTGTAAATTTTTACTTAGGTACCTGTTTTACACATGACACGTTCCTGCATAAACCCATCCATAAAAAAATTAAATATTTATTTCAAATACACAACTGGACTTGAGTTTTTCAATTCATAACAGCTCCTAATATACCTATTCAATATTTGTTCTTGCGGAACAACCCACTTCTCCTTATACCTACTTTTGTTGCTGAATATGCTAACGATAAAATAATCTCTAAGTTTGTGAATATCTAATCACCACATCTAATAATATTCAATATTATCTCTCTTATATTGAAACCTGGTATGAGTAAAATGCAAAAATTAACAAAATCAAATTCAGTCTCATCACTAACGCATAAAATGTGTTCTCGAGTTATTTTTAAGAACATACAGTGTACTCTCGGTAACTTGTACCTTGATAACTCAAAATTATCGGCATCTCAAACAAATAAAATTCCCCTTTAAATAACAATAACACATTAAGATTTTGATAGATCAACATTTTTAGTAAGTCAAATTTTCTTTTTCCCAGTGAGCTTCGAGATACCAAGAGTACACTGTATTAACTCCAAGTTACAATCCAACTTAGTTAAAATTAAGTAAATTACTTCAAAGTGTTCACTTCGATAAAAATTTGACCTAGGCCCACCATCACCATAACACCAAACTTAAACCAAATTTTGTCTTGTTATCCTTACATATATATAAAGTATAAACTCAAAACAAAACTTTAAATCCACACTAAACTAAACCTTTTAAAAACTACAAAAATCAATTTTTATGTACAGCAAAGAAAAATAATTAAACCTAACTCAAAACAAAATTGTTTAGTAACAAAGGTCTCTCAAATTTAACATAACACACATATCTAAAAAAGTGATATTATAATGTTATAAATTGCTATTAAGTCCTACACAGATTACCTTCGTTTTCTCCTATTTTTCAGATATTCTAGCAAAAATATTAACCAAGTCAATGCCTAGAAATCTTGCCAAAAATCTTTAAAGGAAATAGGGTGTAACCAAGGGCCTGTCCAACCTGCAGATCACACCCCAAGAATGTCTTCCTCGATGTCTTCAGTATGCACCTTCTCCCCTCAAAACTCCAAGGTAAACTTAATTCTGTCCTCACTAAAGTTTGTTAGTAAAAAAATGTAATAGGTAGATTGTTTAATCCAAAATTAAAAAAATAAATATTCATTAAAGAAACATACCTAATTTAAATATTTTCATAAATTTAGAGTAATGTGTCACATTATAACTAAATTTTATCTAGAAGACTAGAACATTGAACTACCACCAATCATGGTTTTTTATTGATATATTTAAAATCTGTACTTGGTCAGAAGACTGTGTGAGACCATGCTAGGAATTTATTTTCGTTTTATTCTAATGTTCGATAATAAACCATTTATGCTTATCGTTATTAGTATTGAAGTTAGTAAGATTATTTTATAATAGTATAATTTATATTATCAGTCCACGCTATAAAACCGATAACATATTTTTGCCATTATTATATTGTTAAACCTATGATATTTTTTCTTAATTTTAAATTAAAATTTTTTTTAATCAGATAATATTATTAAATACCTAAACTAAATAAATTAAATTAAATTTTAGTTTACAAGTAACCTATGTATTTGGATTTGAATTATTAATTAAATGTGTAAATGTATGTTAATGTTCAAAAGAACCTAGTGTGTGACTAAGCGTGTTTCAATCATTGATAGGACTCTTGGTGGGTGTGTTAAACTGTCAAGAAATTCTTTTAATGTGTCATATTATTTTTTTGGCATTAGTCGTAATCTAAGCATATTATTAATAATTTTATCAAATTGATATTAAAATAAAAATGAATAATAATAAAGATAAATGTATAATGTGTACACAATGTATACATAATTATATTTATACACATCTATTGGCTTATAGTTAGTAACTTGAAAAATAATTGCTGTTTTTCATATCTTATTTATTTGTGAATTTCCCATTTCTAACATTTATTGTTCCTTGTTTGTTTTCTTAATGATAAGAATTTCATATTATCCCAATACACTAATTACTAAATTAGGTATCTATCTTATATTTTTATTTGTTGACCTGTAGAATTCAATCAGTTGTTCAAATTTAATAATTTCATTCATTTTGAATACCTATGTTATTTATCTTAATAAAATGTGTTAGTATTTTTCTTTAACCTAAGCACCCTAGCTGTTTATTCATTTACATTTTTTTTTTTACCTATACTCGAGTATTACTTAAATAACTCAATGATGTGTCTTATGGTATATATATCTTTTAAAAACATTATTACTTATATTATATTTTACAATAACCTATGTTAAACCTAATAGTTTTTATTGTTTTCAGAAATCATTTAAAATGAGCTTGTTATTGGCCCAACTGACTGACCCACCTAAGCCTAGAAATGCTATGGCTGGTGTTGTTAAGATTGGATATTTGAAAAAAAATAAGAATATGAGAAAAAAGTTTTTTGTACTTCGTGAAGAGACTGCAGGTGGTGGACCTGCACGCCTCGAGTATTATGAAACTGAAAAAAAATGGAGAAACAATGCAATGCCTAAAAAGTATATTATAATTTACTACTTATTTGAATTAAATTATTTAATAATTTACTAATTATAATATTGTAAATCATTTTCTTGTATATTTTATTACAGAGTAATTGTGTTAAAGTCGTGCTTCAATATAGACAAACGCGTAGATGCGCGTACTAAAAAGACACTGATATGTTTGTATACCAAGGAAAGTTCCTTTTATATACAATTCGATACTGACAAAGAACGTGACGAGTGGTTGGACCTTATGTTAGTTTTACAACGAGTTACTAAAGATTTTGGACCTGGTGTTTCACTCAAAGAACCTTTCGGTATTTAGTTTATAGCTTTTATCATTTCGTAGTGTATTTACATGTTTTAATTACTTATTATTTTGCAGAGCATATTTGGCACATCTCTATACTAAAAAAAGAGTTGGGAATGAATGCAAATTTAATAGGCATGACTGGACTCTGTTTATGTGACAAAAAAGTCAGCATAATGAAATATCCAACTAAATCAAAAGAACAAAAATCTATGGATATAATGGTATTTAGTTAATTTATATTTTTATATTATTAAGTCATTAATAAAATTATATTTGTTTGTTTTATTACAGTTGTCAAGTATTCGTCGATGTGGAGCTTTGGGTACATTTTTTTACATGGAAGTAGGACAAAGCTCTCCATTAGGTTCTGGTCATATATGGATGGATACATGGAATGATGATGTTGCAGCTAGTGTTCACGAAACTATAATGGGGGCATCAAGTCGAAATCATGATCTTAGATTTAGAATGAGATCATCATCATTTAATGAAGGATCACGACTAATAAACTCCAATAAAGAAATATATCCAATAAGACAGCGCTCTAGTTGTTTTTATGGTATGCTTTTTTACAAAGTTCATTAAATTTTCTGTTATTAACTGCTCGGAAAAAACATTTTAGATGAGAATTACCCTGGGCTTCGGTATAAAAATAATAGTCAAAGTTCCTCAACTTTAAATAATGGAAATGTTGATTTAGCTCGTGCAGGTAATTTAATTTAAGGTATTAATAACTAGAATGTTTTTTGACACTATATATGTAAGAACTTTTTATGTAAATCATTTGAGATTTTAAGACTACATTTTTTTGTTTTTATATAATAACAAATTTTAAATGGTAACTATTGTTTCTACTCTGATTGTTATATACATTTTTAAAATGATGTAATTTTTCTTCTATCCCATAAGCATTAATATTTTTATTTCTTATACATATTGTATTCAATAAAAAGAGTTTATATTATATTAGTTTTAAAGCTTAAAAGGTAATTGTAAATAAATTGATTATTTTAGTTTTTGGTTGGAAGTTAATTGTAGTTTTTCACAACACAATTTGTATTGTTAAAAAACACACTTTAAGGCAATAAATTGTCTTAATATTTCCAAATGTGGTCTTTAATGATTTATAGGTGAAATACATTGTTTAATAAGTATGTTAAAGCTGGAATATTTACGGTTATGAAAACAAATTAATTAGACTAATTTAGAGAAACTCTTCAAATCAATATTAAATATTTCATCAGATATTTGTTGCTGAGATCACATTCTAGTGAGATTAGAATATTCAGAAATGTTATATGTATTTAATTAGAGATTAGTTGTATGTGGTACTTCTAAGTGCTCGTATTGCAATCGTTGAACTAAAGTTAAACCACCGAATTCGGCTGGTAAAATCAGTGGATTAGGCGTAACCGAGGTTTAAACTATGATTGTAAAACAGGCCCTAATTATCACTTTATATATTATATACCACATTTTTGATACATAGTATCATATTGTACTACCTGAATAATGTTACAATCATATAAAGTATTTATATTTGTATATATTCAAAATTGGCAAAAATTATTTTTACAATATTCTTATAGTAACTTTTTGTGGAATGCTCTAATGGTTGGTTTTTCAATATAATATCTTACACTTCAGTTCTCATAAAAAAAATGTTACCTAAGTTACTCATTAACAATTGAAAACAATTTATTTAAAATTAAACGTTTTTAATTTTCAAGTTTTGATTCGGTAGTGTTTTTATTTTCACAATTTTTATAAATATTAAAACAAATTAGTATTAAATTTGGTTACATCTAGTAAATAATTAAAATAAATTGGT
Source organism: Acyrthosiphon pisum (assembly GCF_005508785.2). NCBI lineage: Eukaryota > Metazoa > Arthropoda > Insecta > Hemiptera > Aphididae > Acyrthosiphon > Acyrthosiphon pisum. The sequence goes on along the minus strand of NC_042496.1, from coordinate 2,509,420 downwards.
CTTGATTACTTATTTTCAGGATCAGGTAGGGAGCGTTGTGATAGCATGCCATTGCGACCACGCACTATTAGTGAAAACACAACTTCATCAACGCGTTGTTTCAATGGAATTTTATCTCCAAAACAAACTTTCCACAAAGGTTGTAATTGTGTTTCTGCATCTTCGTCATTATCAGCGTATGTTACATATTATTGACTCTTATTAAAAAAAATATAAACAATAATTTATTTAGGTTTAACGATTCTAACTTGAGTACCTGGGATTCGTCTCTATCAAAATCTACGGATACCACAGATGGAATCTCTTCGTGTTATACGAGTCTTAATGACCACCGTTCTGCAATACTTGAGGAAAAACAAGAAGATTTTGTTCCTTACACTCCATTGGACAAAGGTATTTTTGTAATAAAAATTTATTATTTATTAATTAATATTAATAAGTGTTATACACATTTCATTTTATAAAACTTAACTAACCGTATTTTTTTGCTTGTAGAAGAAGATTCTTTGAGACAAACAAGTGACAGTAATGTTAATAATAATATTAACTTAATTAACAATAATATTGTTGGTAATAAATCCAGTTCCTCTTCTCAGGTTAGTTTTTATTAAATATTAATATTAATAATAACAACTTTTAACCATAAAAATATTATTCTTTTAAAATAATTAATAAATTATAATTTAAGACAGGATTTATATGCTCTTAAATTACTTAAAATATGATGCTAATATTCTCTAACTTTCTCGGAAATTTAAAATATATGCAAAAACAATCAATGAACATCGATATATGCTTTAATATGCAATTTTTTTTTACAATATTTCTTTAATTTATTAGTATAGCATATAAAATTGCTTTTTTAAAACTAATTGGTTTTTTTCTTTTGATCATTTTAAAAACTTAAAAATCATGAAATCGCAATTGTATATGTAATTGTAAAATATTTGGACATTTGAATATTTAATGAACAATAAACATAAATGTTGATCTTATCAATATAAAAACAACTGCAAACATTGCAGGTTAGCCACTATATTAAGTGAGCGGCATGGCAATATATAATAGGTGCTAATGCTAATTTATAGTGCTACAACGCTGCGCGTTTACATTTTATCAAAGTGATACAAAAAGAAAATTGTAATTGTTCATAAAAAGTTTGCCTGGTACCGTAATATTAAAATAAATATTTTTTTCACACAATTTACAAAATATTTAAAAATATGCTAAATAAGCTAAATATTCCATAATCCATGAAATATTCTCAAATATGTAAAAAAAACTTTTTCCTGCAAACTCAGAATTGAACAAATCGTCCGCGCTTTTTACTATCATAAAGCCCCTTCCAGACAAAAAAGATTTTCGTTGACAATGTTCCCGATTTCCCATCATAAGCAGTAATATAAATATTTGTTGACAAAAATATCAGAAACGTCAGTTTCTGACAAATATTTCTTGGTTTGGACCGGGTTTAAGACTGCATAGATTCAGTAACAATATGTAAAAATATAAATCCGGTCTTAAATTATAATATTGAAATATTTATTCATTGATTTTTTTATTTATATTATTGTTTGCAATTTTGTTGTAAGAATGATAATAGTTTATAAGTTAAATGTTTTAAATTTAATAATATAGTGAAGTAGTTAGATTATTTATTAATATTTTAATTTTAATATAAATAGGCGGGTTCTTGTTGTGATTCAAATAGTCCATATGGCTCACCCATCAATGTAGATGATACGTATATTCCTTTTAATCCTTCTGGTTAGTAAATATCTTATTGGTACAACTTGTTTGTTCATGTTACTTTCAATAATTTATAATCATTAGGTACGTCTGAAACGTCTCCACCACCAGATGGATATCTTCCAATGAAACCAGGATATACTTTTTCTAGTAACTGTTTAAATGTTATGCCATTGGAAGGACATAGTAATTCTAAACAAGGTAATTTATTTTTTTGAATTAATTATAATGAACAATACTACTAATTTTAAAACAATTAAAATCCCTATAGTGAAATAAGTAAGAAAATTGTAAAAATGAATTGTTACAAATACTTAAAACTCTGTCATAGCACATGTTTCCAAAATCACAAGAATCGACTTAAAAAATAAATTTTAATAGTAAAAATAAAACATATTTATGTATGTGAATTGGATCACCATAATAAACAAGCTTGTCAGAAATTTGTGTTCAAACAATAGGTTGGGGACATCATACAATTCTTTGATATCCCTTCCAAATTTCTGATAAGATTACATATTATATATTGAATAAAAATGTAATTATAGTGAATTCCTACAAAATAAATTTAAAACATTCCATTCCTGTTTAATAGAAATATTATCAATATTTTGTACAGATAAATATTGTAAAGCTAACATTTCAATAATAATAATAATAATAATAATAAAAATTGAAAAATCTTAATATTCTGAATATTTCAATTAAATATATATAATACAGCTAAATAAGATAAATAATACAGCATTCTAGATAATTAATTAATTTGTAGTTTGGATATGATTTTTATACAATTTATAGAGGGGGAATGCAAAGTTCATGGTCATTGTTACTGTAATGATAGTTATTACAAAATTATTTTGATTATTTGTTAGTTAATTCAGTATGATACTTGTCTCTTGCTAGTTAAATATAACTTTTTAATTGGCTTACTGTAAAATATATTGATTATTTGAATATATTTTAAATAATTATTCTATTTTTTTAAAGTAAATTTTCATTTATTATATACATTCCAATAGAACCAACTGAAATGCCTCAAACAGAATTTGAATCACCTGAAGGCTATGTTCCTATGGCACCCGTTTGTAGAATGTCTGATTATGTGTCTATGGATTGTAAGCAAGGATCTATTGAATCTGGTACACCTTCTACAGACACTCGCTTTTCTGACATTCATCTGGATAAAGTGTGTGCATACCTTACGCCATCTGAGGACGAAGGACCTATTGAAAGGCCCACTCGAGCCTATTCTGTTGGTTCCAGACCAGATGGTTTGAGAGAGAAAATTGACAAGTATACATTAATAATTAAAACATTTATAATCATATAATAATTAACTATTATTATTTTTTTTAGAATTTATGCTGATCGAACAAGAACGCGTGCATTTTCTGTTGGCAGCCGCGGTCGATTACCCCCAACTGGGTTACCCCGGAATGGATATCAATCTGGTTCGACCAGTATGTCTGAACATAGTGATAGTGGCGATCGAATGGAAATAGATTTTAGTTGTAATTCAAAATCTCGTCGTCATTATTCGGCAACATTGCGCACCTTGTCTAATCAGCCACCAGCAGATTTATCACCAAGGTCATCACCTAAACTTTGTCCTTCTCCTGATCCATCATGTACTCATAGACCAACTGGTCGTTCCCCTCCAAAATCTATAGTGTCTTCCGTAGATATTAAAAGGACACTATCTGGAGCTGTTCATGGTATTTCCAGATCACCTCCAACATCTTCACATACGTATTTGTCACCTACGTTGGAAAGAGTTTCAGAGGTGCCTGGTATTGAGCTTGTTGATAGCTACACACCAATGAAACCGAGCCAAGGATTATTTCCCTGTGAAAAGTGTGTTAATACAATATATACCTACGATTATTCATTTCATAACATAGAAAATTAGTAAATTATTTATTGAATCTAAATTATGTGTCTATAATGTACATTTTGTTATATTAAATCAAAATTATTTTCGTTAGAGTTATTTCTTCCAATTATATTTTATAATATGCTTAGTATATTGTGTATTATAATTGTTGTTATATAATATTTATATTTGTGTTTTATGTTCCGTAGCGCAAGTATGGTGGTAGAAGAATCAAATAAAAAAAATTATGTAAATGTGTGGGAAGCAGCAAGTAGTACGTTTCCACTCATGAAAATGATTGGTGGTTTGAATTGGAAAAAAAACAAAAAACGTAACACAGCTCTAGAACAACTTGTTCCCATGGCTGATGAAGGCATTGATGAAGTAGATGGTTATACGACTATTAAGCCAGGTGCTCATACAATACCAGTACGAGAACAACAGATCGGTCAGTCTTCTGATGCCGTGTTAGATGCCATTTGTGATGGACTTGCGGATATAGTATTCTCAGACCCATCTCATATTGTCACATATAATTCTCAAAACCACTCTAAGTCAGATAACTCTGTTACTTCGCTGGATGGGTAATTATATAATTTGATTGTAGTTTGTGTTGTAATATAAATAATATTTTAATTTAAACTCATATTTTGTATACACTGGTAAAGAGGTTTATCTCAGTGGCAAACACAAATGTATATAATTTTTTGTATGTATAATTTTACTGTGTTGCTCTTTGTATTTGAATTAAATAAATATTAATATTTAGGTAAAAGTATATGTTAATAATATATTTGGCATCTAAAGTATAACATTTTAGGAGAATTGTATCCAGGGGTAATTTTTCTAACGATATTTCAACTTTAATGGAGAATTTTTATTGTATTTAATGTATTTTATTTTTTAGTGAATATGTTACCAATTTAAACCAGTATGAACTGAAACATAAATATAATTTTTGCCTTTTACGCTTTAAATTTTTAATATAAAAAAAATTGATTAATATCAATTGTTTATTGTTATTTAAAACACTAAGTTATTAATTTTTTATTTGATATGTAAAATAGCTAATTTAATCATATTTCAATATATTATGTTAAAGTAAAAAAGTAAAAATAGTTTAACATAGAGAGAACTAGGCTAAGGTAATGTGTCCATCAAATGAAGAAAATTCAATAGTAAAGAAGTTATAAGACTTCCTCCATGTAGGGAAACAGTAGAAGTGGAAGGCCAAAGACAAACTGAATGTGAAAATGCATGTTATAACTTAAGAATGTCTCCGTTAATAGTGTTTGTGTAGAATTTCTAGGAAATGGCATTTGTCAGAGAAACCTTATGTTAAGTAGCTAACTCCAATTATGTGTTAGGTGAAGGTGATACAAAATAATGGAAGGTATATTGTGTTGAACTACAAACAGTTACATTATCGGTAAAAATTAAATATAAAATAATTTGTATAAATATTTATATTAATTTAAATTATAGTTAAACTTAAATGTATGTATTTATACAAATATAAATATATAGATGTAAATATATGCATGCATGCGTGTATGTATGAGCATTTATTTTTATTTGCAAAAATAAAAATCTCCTTATGACCAGAAGTCAATGAATGCAAATAAGACTGAAGAACCACTCTAGGAATATACCTAGCTAATTACTGTATTTAATTTTACGTTCTCTATAGGATTTCTTTGACTTAAAAATGTTCTCATTTGAGCTGATTTTTAATTTGTTAGCTAACAAGAAAATAAAAATATTTAATAGGTAATAATAATTATAAATTCAATTGGTGTGTTTGTCTATGTTTGTGTGTGTATGTGTGTTATGTTAATTAAAATGTATTAAATTAATTGATAAATAATAACACTATTTATAGTGTTTTTGGTTGACCGTTAAAACAATTATTACCTTACATCACTATTATTTAGAAAATTTATTAAAATGTATTAATCTGCCTTCTGAATGTTACTTAAAATCTGATTGTCATTATTACAGATTTATGATAAATAAATATTTCCTAGATCAATTTTAAATATACTCCAAAAAGTAAAAAATAATTGTTTATAGACCAAGAGAAAAATTATAATAATATTTGATTGTTGTTTTTGAAATGAAATAGGTGAGAAAGTTTGTTTTTCGTTCTTTATTTGAGCGATATTCTTTACGAAAATAAAGATATTTGCATGAAGTAATTATAGAATAATGAAAAGTAATTTTCTCAGAAAAAAAATTAAAATACAAATAATTTTTCTCACCGCCTGTATTTATTATACACTCAGTACTGCCACTATTGTAAGAAGACAAAGTTGTCTGCCCATCTAACTATTAAAATTAAGTTCAAGTTTTGTAATTTTTGTTCTATATTATATATTGTATAATATTATGATTCTATTAATGTGTGTTTAGTCTTAAAATGTAGGTGAAGATATTATTAGTAAATATTAAATAATATTTATTGTTTACTTTTTGTCTTTATTCTTTTATAGATAAATTTTGTTGTAGCAAGTATTAATTTAAGGGAATTTCAATAGGCTATCGTTTGTTTTTTTTTTTTTTTAATTTTTTTTTGGTTTTAGCCTGTAGGGGTTATTGCCAGTTATCATGTACATGAACAACTGTCTTTTTTTATTATTTTGCTCACATTCCTCAATTGTTTTCTTAATATTAATTATTTTGTTTAATGCTAAATTTTGAAAATAGAAAAATATGTTATACGAACACACGCCTTTAAGAATTAATTTGTTAAGTTTGACTTTTTCTAAAAACTTATCTTGTGATCACTGTATTTACTATTTACATATATTTATTTCTTAGATAAATACATTATAGATAAAACAATTGAGAACTATCAATATTGTAATATTTATTTATTTTGTAACAATACCCTTATAGTATTGTTCAAAATAGTGAAACAAACTTGTTTTAAATTTTATGCAATAAAATACAGTGTAAATTTGAATTTAAGACTTATTTGTTATTTGATAACTAAAAAATGTTTAGGTATAATTTATACAATTTCATCCAGTTGGCATTTCTTTAGTTAAAAATATAATGAAATTAATAGTATTAGAAGCACTTAGCCGCTTAGGTACGAAATCATGAAACATTTGATATTTTTATAAGCAAATAAATTCAGTTGATGTGAGTATTAATTAATTAGTAAAATTAATTATTATAATATTAACATCATTGTCATTTTCCGTAACTATCTGTTAAATATTAATGAGTAGTCAAGACTGCTGCCAAGGTAATCACTAATCTGTATTATTGATATTATAATATGTCCATGATGTTAATACCTTGACAATTGATTGTTAGTAAAAACTTATATTTTAAAGTAATTGTTACGTTACAATAGATATTTGCATAATTAAATATTATATATTGCACAATTAGGTTTACTTAAAAAAAAAAACACTTATTTAATATTAATAATAATAATAGTTTATTCAGTAGAATAAAACGGGCCGAAACCCAATAGTACAGATAGTATAGTTTGAGTACGAATACAAAAGAAATACAAATATCACATACAATAAATATCTTATAGGTATATAAAGCTTACAAAAATCTATAAAGGAAAAATAGTATTAAAATTGATAGACAAACCCAGCATTACGTATTCGTATTGTTCATGTAAGCATTTAATAATCTCCCTTGAGGGAGAGAAGAAGAAGTCAACTTTCGTTGAAAGTTTATTACATAGAGCCATAGCCCTAGGAATAGGTGAAGTTTTTAAATAGTTTGTGCTATATACTGAAATGTAAAACAACATATAATATACTATACCCATTTGGTATACTTTTTAGTTTTCATTTTAACAAAATATTTGTCATTGGTCATAAACTGAACAAAAAATAATATTCTATTCTTTTATAATTTATTACAATTTTAATGTATGTATAATTCTAGTAAACCGACACTTAGTAATCACTTATAATTTAATTATAGTCATAGAATGACTTCAGAGAATTTAACCGGGTTTATATTTTTTTGTTAGAACAACAACATAAATACATCTATCAAAGGCAAATACTTGGATACAGCCTACTGTAATGATATAATTGAAATTATCTGTAAATACTTTTTTTTCCAAGTACTTTGATACGTATTTTAAATACTTTTGAAAATAAGTATCTGTATCTGTACTTGAAAACTTTTTAAAAGTATCTTTTACAAGACTGTCGTACATTAAATATTATGCAAATAGCAATTAATAAAATATAAATGAAAATGAGTTTAAGTAGGTACGTATTACAAACTTAAGTCTTTTGAGTTGTAAATTGTACTTGGTAGTATAATTGTCTAAAAAAACTAGCAAACAACATAACATAGTTTGGTACGAGATAAATTAACAACCAATCAGAAGCGGAGAACGAGCGATTGACGAGACAAGCGGTGGTGTGCGTATCACAAAGTTGTGATCATGGGTTATTCATACACACCTATTTAGTATTTAGCACGATTTAAGATACACCACAGATCTGTGAATATATTTTAGGTAATAGTTAAATCTTAAATCATGGTATTTATAATTATTTATAAGTCATGACTCATGATCATGAATAATCGTTCATGATTGGGCCGATCGGGGTGCAGCTGCTGCCACTGGACGACTTCTCCCTCCCGTCAGTCAAGTCTCTTAAGATTTACTTATTGCATAACATGTAAATACAGATTGTAAATATATACATTTTTGTCCAATAAAAAAAAAAATCATGATAACTATTATCATCTGTGAATCTAAGACCTGTTGCACACTATCATAAATCATAATCCATAAAATTAATTAAACCTTTTTGGTACGTGTTCAAAATTTGAATACATTTATTCCATTGACCTATTATAATAGGTCAATGATTTATTCGTACTTATTACTTCATATTAGTTTTATTTAGCATAGACTCCAAGTGATAGTTACTCAGTATGTCGATTTTTTTTTATTAAGATTTACTACGAATTTGAGTCGTACTGAACGGTATAACAACACTGATGCGAACATTAAACTTTGATTTAATATTGCAATATTTTTCATAACGAGTCAACATTTATTAGAAAATATGATGCTGGGAACCACAGAGGTACGTAAAATGGATGCTTCGCTCAAAAATGAACTGGTCAATCTATTAAACATTAACGATGGCTGGAAATCACTCATGGCTACTGTAACTGTTGACTGTGACCCAAACAAAAGTCTGAAATATACCAATGATCACTTAAAGTAATCTTTATTTTGGTGTTTATCCTACCTATTATTTACATTTTTGAAAACAATCACATAATTGTTCTAGGTTAATAGAAATGGCAGGCCAAACACAACGAAGATTTTGTAGTGAAATATTTTTAGAGGAATGGGGAACTAGTGGTCGTATTAGGCCTAACCTCAAGATACTTATGGATCTGTTGTTCAAATTAAAACTAACACGAGCTGCTGAATGTATAGCTTCTAAAATCATAATCGGTAATATGAAGTTTAAACTACTTAAAGTCAGTGTTGGGTAAGTTACTTTTAAAAAGTAGTGAAATTACTTTACTTTTCAAATAGAAAAGTAACTTATTACTTTCTCGTTACAAAAAGAAAATTAATATTTATTTTTTTTAAATTCCTTGGCAATTATTATTCTGCAGGCAATAATGTCACTTTTTATAAAAATACATACCTATGCTAAAAAGGTATAATTTTAAAAATGTGTACAAAAAAAAGAAGATGTACGGTTAATACATATTTACATAACAATACTACAATAGTAATTACTTATGAGTTATGACTATTAAAAAATAGTACTTATTAATTGTAGCTACTTATCAATAGTAATTAATCATTATATAGTTAAGTATAGTATAGTTTTGTATTTGTGTCACAAACTGACAACATAAACTTACACCTATACCTATCTGTAGAGTGTCAACTGATCGACTGACACCAAATAAGGAATAATAGCACTCAATCTTGTATTTGTGTGATTAAATATTATGTTAGTGAAAATAAAATCATTATACACATATATAACACAATTATAACTTAAAAATCATAAAAATAAACCGTTTCTTATAAATGCCAAATGTGAAATGGCTATAATGATTTATAACGGTGTAATATTTAAATATTTCGATTTTATTTAATCATCAGAAATATAATGTTATATTCTATTGTAAATTCTAAATATAGTAATAACTAATAAGTATTTTCAAATTGAGCAGTTTTTGTACAACACTAAATTATTTATAAAACCTCTATAGTTAATAGGAGCGTATATAACTCATTAGTCCACGCTATAATAGATATCATAGGAAGTGTTCTGCGAAGGTACTTATTTAGAGAAATCAAATTAAATATTAACTTTTCTTGTGATTTACAGTGCAATTGGACATGTCAAATGTCAAAACAATTGAAAACTGAATTGTGGCGAGTTAAAATTAAATATATAAACATATAAGATTGATTGGTAAACAATGATAATACCCGCATTATTCTTATATATTTTTTTTTTTTTTTGGCAATAGGTAGATACTTAAAAATTCAAAACTTTAACGCGTTATTTCATAGAAATTACTTATCAAAAGTAATTTCCATTACATTTTCGTTACTAGGATATAATTCTAATGAAATTACGTAACGCGTTACAAGCAAAATAACGCCGTTACAGTAACACGTTACCTCCGTTACGTTACTACCCAACACTGCTTAAAGTTAACTAATTGAAATGTAAATTCATTTGTAGCATATTTCTAGATAAACCTATTGACAGGTTGGCAATCTCTATGGACTTTTACAAAATTGATAAATACACGGATAATAATAGTAGTGAACATTTCAAGTCTACCTTGTTTGCTCATCAGATAGAACCTAGATCAACTTTAAATGATGATAAAAGTAGTAAAAGGTATAAATATTAATTAAAACAGTAGTTTTTACATTTTATAGATGGTGGATTAATTGATTTTTACACTGAGTCAGAGCCAGGGGCAGGTTAGGCCCACTGGGATGCATACAAGAGCATTTAGAATGTTCCATGCTTAATGCTTATAGCCTAAGTAAAAGAATTCTATCAAATCTAACTTGATAATGAGAAGTATACTTTTTCTTTATACCGATCAACATTAAATAATTACATATAGACTTGTGGTATAATTTATTTATAATGTTAAAAATAAATTGAATATAAAAAAAAAAAAATATAGTAAAAAAAAAAAAACAGAATTTTTAATTCCAAAAAGTTAGCCTCAGACCCCGAAATTTCTAAGTAGGACTCTGCACTACGTTTATAATAAACGTTTTTTTTGGCCATTTTAAAACTGTATTTAGAATAAAAGTAAAGGTTAACACTCAATTATTTGTGTTTTATTGGGTTGGTTAATTGTTTTTAATTTATTTATACAATTTATTATTCTTACTATTTTTTGTAGGTTTGGTGAAATTCAGTTACCTTACAAATACTTATCTAATGCCACAAATGGATTTTCGGATTCATGTTTGATTGGAACTGGTGGCTTTGGTAAAGTATTCAAAGCCAAATTAACTAACCAAATAGTGGCAATAAAACGTATGGAAAAAATATTTGAAGAAAAGGATTTTAAACAGTATTTAAATGAAATTGATATTGTTTTAAAATTTAAACATGATCATTTATTACCATTATTGGCAATTTCATACGATGAACAGCCATGTGTTGTTTATGAATTTATGGAGAATGGTTCATTACTCGATTGCATTGCGTGCAAAGTATGTTTTTGAAGAATGATACAAATACTATGGAATATAATTTTAAAATTAATTAACAACATAATTGAACAGAATAGATCATCAATATTAAATTGGAAACTAAGAATAAAAATTGGAACAGATGTAGCCAGTGGCTTAGTTTACTTACACACAGCATTTGAAACACCTTTCATACATCGAGACATTAAAACTGCTAATATACTTCTAGACAATAAATTTATTCCCAAGGCATGTATCACAATAATATTTATATATAATAATGTTGTATATTATATATTTACTTATAGTGTTCTTAGATTGGAGACTTTGGCTTAACACGCCTTGGAGATCATACAATGACATCTATTGCAATAGGAACATCTGCATATATGTCACCTGAGGCATTTAGAGGTGACATTTCTATGAAGGTAGATGTTTTCAGTTTTGGAGTTGTATTATTGGAGTTATTAACAGGATTAGCACCGTATGATGAACATCGGACTGGTTGCGACTTGGTTAGAAATACATTTTTTAGTGATACATTTTTTCTAGAATAATTATTTTTCTTTTCTAACTTCTTTTAGCTAACTCATATAAGTGAAATTGAACGTCCAATTGAAGAACTATTAGACAAGCGTGCTGGATATTGGAACAACACTATTGCTAGAAAAATGGATGACTTGGCAACTCTCTGTACAGCTCCTAAAACTCAAAGGCCGTTTATGCATGGTCAAGAAGGTGTTTTTGAATCTCTTAAAAATATTCAATCTGAAATAGATGTATATCATGAAAACTCATAATTATATAATTTATTGTTTATAACAATTAAGTTACCATTATTATTTAAGCAAAATAATATTTTTATATCCAAACATTTTTTATCATTACTTATTTTTCATTATTGCTCAATCTAGAGTTCAAAATTAAGTTTTGTGTGTTAAAATTGTGTATAAAATAATTTTTTTTATTTTGAATTATACATTTGTAAATTATTTATTCAAACCATACAAACATAACTTTTCATATATTTATTTTATAAAAAACCACATGATTTACATAATTATAAAAATATTGAAATAAGTGAAACGATAGTTATTTTTTAATTGTTTAATAATACCACAAGTTTTTTTTCTCCAAGTAACATTAAGTTGAAATACAAATCAATTCCTCAAAAGTGGTATACATACTTTTTTACATAAATAAAAACTTAATATTTAGCTTTTAATAATTTCATAAGTTTCTCCAATTTCATTGCTTTCATTAAACTGCCGCTGATCTTAAGTTTACCAGACATATAAGCGTCGCCAGCTTTTAGCTTTCCTAAAAAGATAACAGTTAATAAAAGTTAATATTTTATTCAATGATTAGAAATACAATTATAATAAAATAAATAAATGTAACTGACCATCAAATAATTCTTCTATTTTATCAGCTTCCATGGTTAAAGTGGCATCTGGTTTTGTAGTTGGTTTACCTTTTCCAGCCGCACCATTTCCAGTTAGATCTACATAGTAAGTTCTGTCCTCGTCTCCTAAAAAAATTAATATTATACATACTTACATTACCTGTAGAGTTTTGACGATTATAATAACTAAGAAAGTCACAATATATTTATGATTATACAAATCAGTCTACAAAATATTAGGTTTTACCGGAATTTATATATATTTACTATGAGTGTATTCAATTCTAATAACCTTTTACTACAAATAAGAAACAGGCATTTGTTCCTTTGGCTATTTCTGGAGTCAGATGTGAATTGATTTTTGTGAATATACCCTCAATATTATCTTTTCCATCTAATTTTTTAGCTTGTTGAGATTTTTCTTTTCCTTGATTGAAACCATCATGAGGTGATTCGTCCAAGAAGAAATCCATCATTAAATCTCCTTTATAGGCTAAACAAAAAATGAAATATTTATCAGTATAATATAGATTATGGATCTGAGTGCAAATTTCTACAATTTTTAGATGCAGATGTAAAGATTTTAAGTTATATAGCGACACATTTTAAAAATGAATTAACATAATTCAACTTACATAAAACATTTATTGTTTAGACTTAAAGTTAAATTATTATTTCTAACCACAGTTGCTTCAAACTAAACATATTGTAGTTATCTGTTTTTCATTAGAAATCTATAAAATTGATTAAGAGGTCTTATACTATTTATTTTCTCAAGGAACTTGGCAGATTCAATCTTATAATGTTTAGACTTAAATTTTTATATAAGAGTGAATCGTCCTTTTTGAATTGAATTATTAAACATGAAACGAAGGTGTCCGGTTCAATGTGTAATCTACCAACGAACAGCTATCTTCAAAAATTAATAAAATTAAACAACTTACTTGGATCACTGGAATATTGGTCCAAATCAGTGATTCCTTCTTGTCGTAATACTTCGTCATCGACTAAAAACTGTCCAGTACAATTTTGAACAGACCTACTAAGTACTGCATAAGCGGCATCTGCCATAATTTCTGGCTTACGAGATAACTTTTTTGCTTCAGTAGATCCAGATAACATTTCAACAGCCGCAGTGTATATTGCTATAATAAAAATATATAAAATTAAACAAGATAGGTTATAAATAGTATTTGAGTAATGATTGTTTTTTTATATAACTTTTTTAAATTTAAACTGAGCAAGTTTAATACATAACTATTTTTTTTTTTTTAATGTTGTGCACATTTTACTTAATATGATTCACCATATGTTATATTTTGTAGTTTTTGTATTGGTCTATAATTTTTAAAATGGGGTTAAGTTTCGTAAAATGTAATAGATTATGATTGGATTTTTAATGTTTTTCAAATGTCATTGCAACAATATATTAAAAGCCTTGTATTCAATTTTCAAGATTATTTACCAAACAAATAAAATTGTATTAATATTTAAAGACAAAAAAACTAAATAATTGGCAACTGAAAATATCTGTAAACAGCGCAATACAAGTCAAAATATTTTGTCAAAAGCCAGATTAGGTAAGGTTATAAATTCAGAATATAAAATTCTATTTTGTTATTACCAGTTCTTGGCCATAGAGCATTCACAGCAATATTATCTGATCTAAGCTCAGCAGCCATTCCTAATACACACATTGACATTCCATATTTAGCCATTGTATAAGCAACATGGTCTCTAAACCAATTAGGGTTCATGTTTAATGGAGGACTAATGTTTAAGATATGTGCATGTTTGCTTTTTCGTAGATGAGGTATACACATCTTTGACCTAAAACAAAGAAATACTATTAAAATATATCACCTATGCCAAACAAGTGTGTATTGGAGTTGTATCAAGTATCTTATTAGCTGTACATAATTTTATAGTGAACAATTATTTCATGAATAAATATTATGTCATTATTAAAAAAAATAGCTTGAATTTGTTTAATAGTTCTGACACTCTTAAACACAGCACCAAACTGTTTAAGCGTCCAGAAGGGTTAAAACAACTGGTATATTTGACAAATATACTGGTCATTGGAATACTTATTAGTGAATGCGTAAATATTACTGGCCCATATGATTATTGGTATACTAGGCATGTACACAAGTTGTAGGAACCCAGTCCCTTATTTAATTATATTTATTAACGCTATAATTTGATTATAGTTTTATTGGAAATAGTGAAACTCTTGAAGCTATTTGGAATGAACTCTAAAAATAGCTGATCTTAAAAATAAATGGATTATTTTTAGTTTAATATTCTTTTTAAAACTAGATTTATACTATTATGTACTATTTTTTGACTTAATCATTGCAATAAAATATTATTTTGTAAAGGAGTCATTTTAACTATTTAATATTGACTAAACGATAATGTCTCAGACATAATAAGGTCAAGGTTAACCCTAAAATCAAAATCGATATTGAATTAATTAAATAATAATATTTTAAATGTTTACACTAAAAATGTTCCTCTTGTGTTGATATTATGCATCAAATCATATCTTTTCATCTCTGTATCTAATGTAGGAGTCAATGAAATCGCACTTGCATTGTTAACAACTATATCGATACCTCCAAATTTACTAATTGATTTACTAACAGCATCTGCTATTTGACCTTCATCTCTTACATCCACTACACAAGGTAAACATTTTCCTCCGGCTTCTTCAACTAAAAAATGTAATAAAATAAAAATAGATATAAATCATTATGAAATAATATGAAATTGAAATACATAAATTAAAATATTAACTATAAAGAACTATAAATGTTTTTCTATAGGTTAATTTACTTGAGAGGACATTTGAGCTTAATCTTAAATTCATTGTGCAGCACAATAACATCATAAATCTATTTTTATTTAAATAAATCTTATTAAAATGTGTTCTTATTTTTTTTATTTTTTCATGTTAAGCAATTTTGGTACACAGTTAATGAGTACAAGTATTATATTTTTTTAACCTATAATTTGAAAAAAAAAGTAATATAAATATAATACATATTAATAATTGAATAAAAACAATAAGAAATAAGAAAAGTTCACATATTTAAAAATAATAACAAGACTTGGTTTATGTTGATAATTAGAGATAGGATGTTGATGACCTAAAAAAGTATTGAATATGACCAAAAATAAAATAAATGCTTCAATGTGCTAAAAAATATAGAAAATTACTTAAAAATTATAAACACAATTTGGTTAACATTTAAATTATAAGTTTAATTGACTGTAAAAAAAAATATATGAAATAATTAAAGTAAATTAAAAAGTGAAATATAAATAAAAAAAGGTGGGTAAGTGTGTGTAGCTCTACTGTACAGTAGGTTACAAGTTGGTCACTGTAATGGATGGTGTTAAATTAGAATTCAGTGATATAATATAATTGTATGCAAAAAATGATTTTGGGCGAAGATGGTCTATATCTATGCCAGTCAGCCTATATTACTAAGTATACTTGATGATATTGTTGTGAGTATAGTTATTTATTTACCTATTTACGTGGAGGCTTGATTTAAATTTTCAATCATTAGCTATTAAAATTGAACACTTTATACATTTTGAACAGCAAAATCATTTTTAAATTATAAATTTGATACATTTTGTCAAAATTAAAACTTTAAATGCTTATAAAAAAAATGTGTGCCTTTGTATTTTTAATATTTTTCAACCACTATTGTAACAATATATCAGGAGTCTTATATGTGGTTCCTCCTGACCTATAAAATAAATATGTACGGTCAGCACACATTCTTTTATATAGGATTAGGTATGTATGGAGCAAAAGGTGGCGGGTAATAAGAAATGATTTTTACCCACCCCAATTTAATTTTAGTTCGGCTCCACTGAATCAAATGTTTAGCTAAAATAGCATTTTATAGGGTCAAAGGGAAAAAAACACAAGTCATCAACAACCTATCACTACAGATGATAACATAATTGGACTATGAACAATTTAAACTCAGAAAAATAATTAGTTATTTCAGTCCTTTATCTATGAAACTAAGTTATTTCCGTGACCAATTGTGTTTTAACTTTATTATGTTGTATTTATATGTTGGAATGAAAGCAAAATTTTCTATTCTCTGTTGTAAAAAAAGTGTTTAAAAAAATGTATACTTGCAATGTATACAAATTTTAATGTATACAAAGGCATTTTTTGTCTCCAATTCACAAGTGCGTAACATAACTGTGTATAGTGGCATATTTAGCATCCTTTTTAAGAAGGTGGATGACAAGATTTGTAGCTTACAGTTGTGGAGGGCTACAATAATTACACATGTATTTACAGAGCCGTGAGATATGTCCTCAAATCTGCCCCTGACTGTGTTTGTACATCAGTTTTTTTTATAGTATTCAAATTATCAGAATTTTTAAATTGCAATATTATACATACCCACTCATGAAGGTTAAAACCAACATAAAAATTGAATTATCATAAAAACTAACTTATAAAATACAGATTATGTTATTACCTTAAAGTTTGATAACAAGTCAACATTAATACTAATATTTAAACTAACAACACTAAACATGAACTACTGAACATTAATTTACTATGTTACGCATTTGTAAGATGGGTACGACCAATGCGAATAAGGAGACCTCTAAAAGTCTTAATAAAACTATACCATAAGTCGTTTTTCTATGACACATTTTATAGTTTTATAAACTACTTTGTATAAAATGTGTAAGTAGTAGGTAGTATTATATGGATAATTTTTACACATTATACAAATTAAAATATAATATCAATAGTTTTGTTTTTAAATTACTTTCTTTAGCAGCTGTGTATATAGTTCCTGGTAATTTTGGATGTGGCTCAGCAGTTTTGGCAGCAATAACAATGTTAGCTCCATCCCTAGCTGCTTTTAAGGCTATTGCCTTACCAATACCCCGACTACCTCCAGTAATGAACAAAGTCAGTCCAGATAATTTTCTAAATAAAAAATTAAAGTTTATATTAATGTAAATTAAAAAAACATTTTTTAAACTAATTTAACATAATAAATGTAATTGCAATAAATATAAAACAAACCCTGTGTTCAGCATTTTAATATTTTTAAAATATTAATAGTTATAGTATTAGAGCTCAAGACTTGTGTAGCTACGTGTCAGCACAATGATTCAACAATATACTGTATTTGCATTCGTCTGAAATTCTATAACAAGGAAATCGAAGGAAATAGAGTTTAAAATTTTTATCAATGGAAGGGCAATATAAGACTTACAGGTGATCGGCGTCCAATGACAATGACCTACAAAATACAAATATATCCTCATATGAACACACGTTGTTATTTGTGTAGCAACAACTAAAACAAAGATACTGAGCAATAAACAAATGTCAGTTAATTGAGATAAATTTTTAATGTAATATTGCTTAATAAGAGTGCAACATTTTAAGGAATATAATAAAAAAATATATATTTCCAGTCTCCACTTGTTGCATAAAACAACAGTACTAAATAGTAAATAGTAGGCTTGAAGCCTTGTAGCTCGTAGCAATTATAACACCATTATTACCTAATACCATTGATTATATTATAAACAATGCTATACGCTTATACCTATAATTAAAGTACTACAATTACATATATAGATACATGTAATACGAAATAGGAAATAGTAACATTAGATTGAGATTTGTGACGTCCACAAATAATATTATCATGAAATTCCACAGATGTAAATAATTTTATCTGATAACGTCCCGAAATGAGTCGCACGATTAAACGGCTACAGGCTGCGCTGCGTACGCTAAGGTTACTACCAGGGGTACGAAACTCTGTGAATTGGCCGAATCGGGCGATTGTAACCTTGAACCATAGACCTTAGTATAAGCAGGGGTACGACACTGCGTGTATTGGCAAAATCGGGTGACTGTGGCCTTGGACATGGTCTCCAGGGGGGCGTGGCATATGTTATCATTTAAATAAATCATTTCAACATCATTGTCACAGTCCACAGAATAATAATAATGCCCATTGGCCATTGCCTTGTATCCGTTTTTAAGATTTCGTAACAAAGAGGGATACACGTTGCCAACATTCTATCAGATTACGGATACGGTACAATTTATAGAGTCCAATACTTCATACCGTAGGGATACGTAAACCCACACAGCTGACCGAGTGTCTATTCTATATTGTTCTGTGGTATAAGGTCTATGCCTTGAACACGGTCTCCAGGGGGGCGTGGCATATGTAATCTATGATAAAAGTAAACAGTGGAAACAACCCGACCCCGCGCAGAATACCCTACCTATTAGGCGGAAACGGTTTTTCAATACGGGTATAACATCATGTCAGTGTTACGGAAACAGTTTCATTGTTCGGACTTCAGATCATAGGTAAACACTTCACCCATCAGCTGATCGAGTTTCGCTTCTATATTGTTCTATGGTTACTACATTAACCCGAGTAATATAGGGATTATTCATGTTTTTTGCGTTTTTTGGAAAATATATACATTATTTTGAACCTTGACCCTCTTTTGATTATATAGCTTGTACACTTACGCATTTATACCTGTCCATAAGTGTATATTTCATAACTCATAAGTCATGATATTATGGAATTATAATTGTAGTATCACAAGTAATCTGTCATTCACATAATCTGTGATTATATGTAAATTGTAAATCCTGTAATCAATAAAAAATAAACACCAAGTACTGATAGCCGAGTTAAGATTGTATTAAGTCTTGAGATATTTATACTTCCTTCATTGTTCAGTCGTTTGGAGGATTAGAGTATTTAGTATTTACATCACTTGTTAGTCAAAAGAAACAAGAATTACTAAGCATAACTCCACAGGTGTTGTAAAAGACTAGAAATGGAGAAACACGTATTAGAAGAAGTTTCAAAATTGTAAGATACTTAAATTTAAGTCATAAAATATACTGGCGTAGGTACCTACTATCAGTACGTTATAAAAAACTATCACTAATAATGTCTAAAGGATTATATTTGTTTATAAAATGTTAACTATGAACAATTTACAATATATAATATTTATTTTTTCAAAAAATGTTATAAAGTAGTGCTTCATTAGGCTCAAATATAAAATATTTTAAAAGATATTTCTTCTATTATTTATATAACATTTTAAGTATAGTTTGATGGAAAACCATACTTTCGGCATGCAGAGATTGAATTAGTGTTGTACAAACTACAAAAAGTACTCCTGTGTGGAAAGTAAAACATTGGCTAATGAAAAAAATTATAATTTTGAATATACTTGCATTATAGCAGTAGTTAAATTATATTATGTGTATCTAAGCTATTTTTTTTTAATAAATATACAGTAAAATATAAATTCATCATTTTTATTTTGATTATTCATTGTTTTTTTTCAGACAATCCGAACAAAATGTACTTGGTGTTTTGGTATCAGACACTAAAGGCTTATGTATTTTTTGTGAGTTATAAAATTGCCATATAATATGAAGGATTATTATTAATTATTTTGGTTTTTCTTACAATATTTGCTATTTAAAAATTAAGCTTCAGGAGAAGTTACACCAGGAATCAGTGGAAACATAACATTTATTGCAAATCAGTTATCGAAGTTAGATAAACATGATTTGTATCCGACCATCGTATTGAAATCTGACAACAAGTAAGCAATACATTGCTTGAATAAAATAAATTTCTATAGTTAATATTTTGTTGATAACTAATCATTACACTCATGCAATGTGCAAATAATAGCTGTTATGAGTAAATAAGAGGTAGAGAGTACAGAGCCTTTGGGAGTTTGAGACAAGATTAGGTTAGTTCAGGTGCCTGAACTTTAGACCTACAAAAATCTTTATAGGTCTGTGGGCCGTACCTATATAGTTGGGATTGAAGAAAAAGAATCATTACACCACACCTATGTAGCATCTTGCATCTAGCCAGTAGGAGGGGCTTGTAATAATTTCTTGACATTTTCAATTGTTTATATGCAAATTGCAGCACTACATATTTTATATTCGATTGATAGTTTAATATTATTGTTTTCAGGTCATGTTTGATAAAAGGCTGTGAAAATTCCTGTGTTTATGTATTGTATCAGAATAAATAGTATTTAATGTTTATGATTGTTATTCAGTTCGATAAAATGTCTAATAATATTTATTTTTTCGATTATAAAATATTTTTTTTTTTTTTATATTATTGTTCCTCACTCTTTAAGTCTAAATAATTAAAAAATTAATTTTCAACTTTTTATATATGTTGTACATCTATATTCTTTGTTATGTGGTACTATTAAAATTTATAATAATAGCCAATGTAGAGTAATTTCTACTGTGGAAAACTAGTCAAGGGAACTCATCTTTAACACATTTTCTTTAATTATTGGGGGTTTGTGGATCAATCAACACCACTGGTGGTTACGAAATACAAAAAATACTATAGTGTCAAGGATACACTCAATAGCATTTACTCACAAAAGCTATACCGCGTAGAAAGTAGAAATAAAGAACCAACTATAGAACATTAGAAGTTAAGATAATGAACCTAGAACCAAACAGCAAATACTGTAAATCATTTACAGTATTTGATAAAAATTTTAATATGTGAGAATCATATTTTGGCACTCAAGATTCAATTTTTACCATGTTGAGTTTTAGATATTAAACATGTTGCGAGTTGTGACCACATCTGTAAAAAATATATCTAAATCGTCATTGTAATCATATAATATGGTAGATCAAAGATCGGACCAAAGACCTATAAACTAATGGACAGCGCATAGAGTGAAATCATCAGATGGGATTGTTGAGAGAGAAAGAGAGGTTTGGGCCGTTACAGTGTGCCAAAACCATGACAAATTAATTAAATTTGCCATGTGCCAAAACATAGCCTAAAACATGTTTTTTCTCTCTTATATGCTTTTATGTTACGTTTTTTCTCTTAGTTATGTCGTCTAGATTATCCATGGCAGGGCGGTGTGGGAAGCGCTGTCCATTAGTTTATTGGTGATAGGTCTATAGCTCAGACCAATATAAAGTATAGATCATCATCAAATCTGTGTCCCGCTACTGCATAGACCTATAAACTAGTTTATACTGTTTATTAAAGGCATTGGCACAACTAGGAGGGTGCAAAAGGGTCTTTAGCACCCCCTTTTTTTTTTGTAACTATTATTATTATATTGAAATACCATACATTTTATAATTGTTTTTAAACTATGAAATATTATAGCACCCCACATTTTAGAGGTCTAGTTGCGCCTATGATTATAGGTTTATGGTAATAATGTAATATGGTATCCTGTGATCATACGAGTGACGAGATTGAGTATGAATTAATACTATATTATAATATAATATTTGGTATGAACTACAATCTTACTCTTAACTATAGTACCTATAACAATGGCGGAACCAGGGTTTAATTTTGGGGAGAAATATCCCCTTTGCCCCCCTCCCCCTGGGCCCTGGATCCGCCACTGACATACGTATAACCTATCTTACATATTTTCACGATACATTTAAATTAATCTATCCTTCATTATTCATCATTCATGCATATTTTTGAATTTTGATATTTCTTATTTTCTCCTATTTATCTATTATTATTTTTTAAATTGTTTAGTTGTATCCACGATATAGAATATAATGCGCTACGTAATATTATAATTATTTAAAAAATCGGCCTTCTTAGCGCTCCTGGCAGATTATTCCCGCATTAAATAACGTGTGTGAAGTTGGGGTACCAAAGCTAGGGCACTAATACACCAACGACTAGTGATAAGAAACGTTGTATGGACGGTTGCATTTTATTATGTTCCAGGCGCCTAACATGTTTCTTGCCGTTACCCACAAGATGGCGCCATGAAATTCACCTTGCCAATATACACTTGTCCCAGGGTAGTACTGTTTTTCGTGCTGCCGCGCGGTACGACGATCCGTGCGTTCAAGCACCCATGTGCCGTTTTTAATTTTTTTGACAATGTTCTGGAAGGTGGCGACGCATTAAACCTATATATTCGGAAAGCCAGGAAAATTTGCTATAAGATGGAAATGAGTCTAGGAGCTACAGAGCTTTCCGCGGTATAGTAATCGGCGACCGACCAAACCAGGGTACTGTTTTTCGTGCTGCCGCGTACAAGCTTCCATGTGCCGTTTTTAATTTTTTTGACAATGTTCCGGAAGGTGGCGACGTATTAAATCTATATATTCGGAAAGCCAGGAAAATTTGCTATAAGATGGAAATGAGTCTAGGAGCTACAGAGCTTTCCGCGGTATAGTAATCGGCGACCGACCAAACCCAGGGTACTGTTTTTCGTGCTGCCGCGCTATTACTATTTATATAACTATTTACGTGGAACATTGTTTTTGATTTTCAATCCTAAGCTATAAAAGTTGAACATTTTATAAATTTTTAATTTGATAAATTTTGTCATAATTTGAACTTTAAATGCATGTGCGCCTATGTATTTTTAATATTTTTTAATTGCTATTGTAACAATATATCAGGAGCTTGTATTAAATGTTCACGCTTTTTGGCCCAACCAATAACATTTTATCTTTATTTATAGAAAAAAAAACTAAAAAATTTAAATTTAAAATGTTCTGTAAAAAGATCAAATAAGATCAAATTATTTTCAAAATTGTATGGTGTATACATAATGCTAATTTAAACATTCAGTGACATTTTCAAGTATCTACAGTCATTCGTTTTTTAATTACAACAAAATAAGAAAACCGTTACATGAGAAATTTAGTGAATATCAAATGTAAAAATAAAAAGGTGGGTAAGTGGATTTCGCTCTGCTGTACAGTAGGTTACAAGTGGGTCACTGTATAATGGATGGTAGGTATTAAATTTGAATTCAATGATATAATATCATTGTATAAGAAAAACGATTCTGAGCGGAGACGGTATGTCAGTCTAGGTATAAGACATAATATTATATTATAGTCTATAGTATTTAAAAAAAATTGACCTATAATAAATTCCAAATTAATCATATCATAATATCTATTAGGTACTTATAACGCGTTATACATCAATAAAAAACCGTGGTACTATCATAGATAT